>NC_089215.1:1213528-1216028 GCF_963930695.1 Labrus bergylta | reverse complement strand
TCATCACACTGAGTCTTTCCATGGAGTGATTTGAACGTCTCATTCATGTCCTACAAGCGTCCTGAGACGTAAGCTTCAGCCTCAATCTGAAAGTGTGCAGTGTGTCTCAAAGTGACTCATCTCCATTGACAAAGCTGCAGCAGCGAGGCGTTTTGGTTTCACGCCAACTTCCTGTGAAATGTCAGAGTCGGCTTTGAGTCGGCTTATTGTGCTTCTTATTTTTAATATTGACGTCTTTCATCGCATCAAAAGTAGAGATTTATTTATTTTACTAAACAATTTATAATTTCCTTTTATCGACATCTACTGGATCAAAAAGTTGCACATTCTTCCTTCAAGTTTTGATTTCTTTATTTGCCTAAGTTATCCTTTATTTCATTCTATCTCACTGCTTTTGGAAGGTCGAAATCAAAAATGTGAAAAATGTAATAATTGGTCGTCTGCAGTTTTCCTCTGAGATTCTTCCAACATGTTGACTGTTGGTTTCCCCCAAAGAAGTCAAATTGTTCCAGTTAATATATATTTAAAATTTCTGTGTGTGTGTGTGTGTGTGTGTGTGTGTGTGTGTGTTTCAGACCCCCCAGAGATTTGGATTCCAAAGCTTGTGTAACCATCGGAGAGAAGGTACATGTTTGATTCTCTTTAATCTCTTTCCTAATCCGACTCAAAGATGATTTTCTTCCCTCCTACCTCTGACTCTTATGTAACTCGTCTCTGTTGTGTGTTTTCACTTCAGTTAGTTCTCCTCGCTCGCTCACAGGTTTTGTCTTAATAAACAGTCCTCGGCTCTAAAGATCGGCCCGCTGATCATCCCGGCTCGTCTGAACACTTGTGATTGTGGGCAGGCTGGAATGTCTTTTTATCGTCAGGCAGTAAAAAAAAATGTATTTTTTAACTCATCAAATAAGTGGAATGTTCCGCTGGCAGGAGGTGATGGTTTTCTCTGCTGCTGTCGGCCAATCGTCAGAGAGAAGGATCTTTTTTAAACAGCACGACATGAGAACTGATGTTTACCCTCTTTGAAGGAGACGACCCTACTGTTGTAGTACTCCGTTATCGGTCTGGTCTCGAGACCTCTTTTTGAAGGTCTAGGTCTATGTCTCGGTCTCAGTCTGAGCGGGCTCCGGATTTTAAATCAAGACGGGTCAAGACCTCCACTGATCGGCTATTCTGTTATTAGAAGGAAAACTCCTCTTTTTAGAAGAATAAATAACTTCAATTCCCTCCTCCTCTCCTCCTCTCGTCCTCTCGTCCTCTCATCCTCTCCTCCCCTCCTCTCCTCCTCTCCTCCCTCTCATCCTCTCCTCCCCTCCTCTCCTCCTCTCCTCCTCTCCTCCTCTCCTCTCATCCTCTCCTCCTCTCCTCCTCTCTCCTCCTCTCCTCTCATCCTCTCCTCCTCTCCTCCTCTCCTCCTCTCCTCCTCTCCTCATCATCTCGTCCTCTTCGTCCTCTCCTCCTCTCCTCTCCTCCTCGTCCTCTCCTCCCTCTCGTCCTCTTCCTCCTCTCCTCCTCTCCTTCTCTCCTTCTCTCCTCCTCTCCTCCTCTCCTCGTCCTCTTCGTCCTCTCGTCCTTTCCTCTCGTCCTCTCGTCCTCCTCGTCCTCTCCTCCTCTCCTCCTCTCGTCCTCTTCCTCCTCTCCTCTCATCCTCTCGTCCTCTCCTCCTGTCCTCTCGTCCTCTCGTCTCCTCTCCTCCTCTCGTCCTCTCGTCCTCTCGTCTCTCTCTTCTCACTTCTCTCCTCCTCTCCTCCTCTCCTCGTCTCGCGTCCTCTCGTCTCTTCGTCCTTTCCTCTCCTCCTCTCCTCGTCCTCTTCGTCCTCGTCGTCCTTCTCTCTCCTCCTCTCCGTCCTCTCGTCCTCTCGTCCTCTTCCTCTCGTCCTCTTGTCCTCTCCTCTCGTCCTCATCCTCGTCCTCTCGTCCTCTCGTCCTTTCCTCTCCTCCTCTCCTCCTCTCGTCCTCTCCTCCTCTCCTCCCTCTCATCCTCTCCTCCTCTCCTCCTCTCCTCCTCTCATCCTCTCCTCCTCTCGTTCCTCTCGTCCTCATCGTCCTCTCCCTCGTCCTCTTCGTCCTCTTCCTCCTCTCGTCCTCTTGTCCTCACTCGTCCTTTCCTCTCCTCCTCTCCTCCTCTCCTCCTCATCCTCCTCTCCTCCTCTCGTCCTCTCGTCCTCTCGTCCTCTCGTCCTCTTCCTCCTCTCGTCCTCCATCCTCCTCTCCTCCTCTCTCTCTCGTGTCCGGAGCAGAATTTGGAGGTGAAGGCAGACGACCTGGAGAAGATCTGCGAGCTGGGCAGAGGAGCGTACGCGTGGTGGACAAGATGAGACACATGCCCAGCGGCCTGATCATGGCTGTGAAGGTGAGTCTGCTTTTCCACCACTCTCTGGACTTTTACCACTGACGGAAATAAAATCTAAAAAATGTAAAGGAAAATGTTCAGACAAAGGGCAGACAGAAAATAATGATATAACACAAAATATGAAGCCATGTCAGGCGTACAAAGCGGTCC
>NC_089215.1:1149997-1213328 GCF_963930695.1 Labrus bergylta | reverse complement strand
GAGAGAGAGAGACAGAGAGAGAGAGAGAGAGAGAGAGACAGAGAGAGAGACAGAGAGAGAGATAGAGAGACAGAGAGAGATAGAGAGACAGAGAGAGAGAGAGACAGAGAGAGAGACAGAGAGAGAGAGAGAGAGAGAGAGAGAGAGAGAGAGACGAGAGAGAGAGAGAGAGATAGAGAGACAGAGAGAGATAGAGAGACAGAGAGAGAGAGAGAGACAGAGAGAGAGAGAGAGGGAGTATCCTGACATTCTGGCACTTCTTTGCTATTTAATTTGAAGTTTTAAATTCCTAAAACTCACAAAAAGAGAATAAAAAAAGCTTAAGTTTATAATCTTCAACTTGACCCCAGGATTACCTCTTTCACCTGAATGTTTTCACTCTCTGTGGCCGATCTTATTCCAGATCGCTCGCTGGTCTGGAAAAGTACAACCACGGCTCGAGGGGCTGATGGATGTCTGCAGGTTAATTTCCACACGTGCTGAAAAATCTCTTCTCGACACCCAAAGGAACAAAAACAGATTCATCAGAAATCATTTCTGGATGAGACGGCAGTGAAACATTTACTTAACCGTCACATGTCCAAGAAAGAAAAGAGGAAACCAGCTTCACCGACATTCACCGACGTCCAGCTGAGGCGGCTGTGGCTCAGTGGGAGAGTCGACTGTCTCTCAACCGGGTTGTTTGATCCCCAGCTCCTTCTTTTACACATTTAAGAAGATGTACCGAACACAACACCAGGCTGGAGATTTGACACATTTTGAAGGATTGTGTAACCTTTGACCTTTCAAACCGTGTCTCTCTCTCTGATGTGTGTGTGTGTGTGTGTGTGTGTGTGTGTGTGTGTCGCTCTCAGTGTGTGAAATCCACCGGGGAGGGGGGGGCGCTGAGCGGCAGAAACAAACAGCTCTATTGATGATGGAACAAGAAGGAGGCCTTTCCCGTTCCTTATCTCAGGATGCATCAGGCTGCTCCTCTAATACCTGCCATCCTTTCCGGCTCTAATCGTATCATCTGGATTGATCGACCTGAGATGAGATCAGATGCTTTTTTTAAATAGGAGGATGTTTGGACCCTCAACAGTCGGTGGAATTATTTTAAACAGCGAGACAGAAGACGTACACGTTCTTATCTTTGTGTTAGTATACGTGATGATTTCACTGATGGCTCCTCAAGTCCATTCTCTTCCATTTCCACTGAAAGCAGCAGCTGGTACGTTTTTAACAACGCGTCAAGACATCATGAGAATTTCTATTTCCCTGTTGTGTGACAGGTGCAAAGTTTCAGAGGACACATTGACTCACGCCTTCTGGTCCTGTCCTTTGCTCACTGGTCCAAAATATTTGACTGGTACTCTAAGGCCTATAACAAACTCTTTTATCCAGATGCTGAAGTTGCAATCTTTGGCTGCTCACAGTTAACTGAACGTCTTCCCTCACGCCTGCAATGCTCCCGAGCACTGGGGATGATTATCGCTAAGAGACTCCTTCTGACAGACTGGAAGTCATCTTCCCCGCCTTCTTTTCAAAAATGGATCTCTGAGATGATGTCAGCCATATGGATGGAAAAACTGGAAGGTTCCTGAGGACAAGTTCGATTAAGAAATTCTTGGCAATCTGGGACTCATTTTTTGCCCATTTGGACAAAGCTGATGTGAAAACTGGGGTTGAAAACTCACCTTGTTACCACCACGGACCTCTTCTTAAGAGACTTAATACACAGCCTAACTGAGTGACTGGCAGCTATGCAAGAAATTTCTGTTTACTTTTCGCTTGGTTTTTTTTCACCTTATTGTTTTATGTACATGTCTGAGCCGTGTTTGTTTGTTTGTTTGTTTGAGTTCCTGTATGTCCTTGTATTATTTGTATTATGCACAAAAGATAAAAACTACAAATAAAATATGAGCTGGACGTTGACCTGAGAAAGAGACTAAAGTTCTGAGGCCAGACATGGTGCTGATCTCAGAGACCACCAAGCAGGTAAACCCTCTTGGAACTCAAGGCTACAGCTGTGGCTCAGTGGTCGAGTCGGTCGTCTGGAGTATTCCCCCGTTATATTTCAGTCTGCACAGAGTTTACTCTTTTCCAAATCCCTTCTGATTCACACCATTGCCCCCAATGATGATGAAGGGATGACCCTCCCTGCTCTGTCTCTGATTGGCTTGTAGCACAAACTAAATATGCACGAGTAGTCTGACATGTCACTGTTCATAACAGAGGCCGTTTACTCTCCGCTTGACAGGCAAATAAAAAAAAAACATTTTGAAGGGAAATTAAGAGTACAGTATACTCACTTCTTTAGGCATCCCTACACTCGGCCTGGGCGATGAAACGATTATTATCGCAATATAATTTTTGGTCAATATAAATATAAAAAATGTTCAATATAAGTTTGATAAATTTCAACATGTAATTACATCATCCAACCACTGGGACCACTAATGCACCTTTCAAGGCAAGATGCCCCCCGATATTAAAGAGGTTATATTCTGCCCTTTTTGGGGTTTGTATATTTAATCTATGTACCTACTAAAGTATGTTCACAATAACTAAAGTTCTAAAGTATCTGTTTTCATGAACTGCCGCTCCATGCACCGGCTCTCTTCTGACTCTCTCTCTAAGGCTCTGAAGCGCCCACGTTCAGAGTCCCCACGTGTGCCAAGTCTGATCTGATTGGTCGGGCCTGTCGGCTCTGCCGTAATTGGTCAGTCGCTCAGCACGGTTCTCAGAAATGTCCCGCCTCTTTTACCATATTGGGAATGCAGCCACTTTGGCTTCGAGGGGAGCATAAACATTAGCACCTTAGCACTACTGTGCTACCGCAGGCTACGGCTGCTGAGCTGCTGGGCCACAACGAGCCAATGGGCTTAGATCAGTGATCTCACACTGACAAGATGTCACACTGGCAAATTTTTTTCAAGGGGGGCTAGAACCGAGCGTTACATGCAGCTAATGCTGCAGCTAACAGGAGGACGTAGGAGAAGCCGCGTTTCCGCGGACTTTGAATTTTTGCACATAGATGTGTCTAAACATGCACAGGACACTTGGAAAACACACTAAAGAGCAGATAAAACCAGAAGAAGAAGAATATGGGACCTTTAAAGAGAAGAAGAAAAGGACGACGAACCCCCCAATCATGTCGCAGGGATATGGGGAAGGCGGTTCTTACAATAAAGAATAATTAAACCATCTGGTTTCTTCAACTTTCACTCAGGAACAAAAATCAGCTTTTAAATTTATCGTGTTATTATCGTGATAACATTTTTTGTCATATCGCCCGGGCCTAACACACCACTGGTTACTACTACTCTGTACAACGCTTTCAGGTCCTCTAAAGGTCTAAACTGTATCTGCATGAAGAATGAACTTTACGATGGTCGCCCCTCTGAGTGTGTGTGTACGCCTGGTTAGCCCACAGAGAGTCATAAAGAGCCATCATCCACAGATACAGTGAAATGTTGGAGGCTCACATGTGTACTTAAAGATGTTTACTATAAGTCAAACCTCTGGGACCCTGATGCTCCCAGAGGCCCCCGATGCCTTCACAGGACCCCCCTGGAGTCTCGTCACCTCGGGGTCCACGATGTGTAGTGGGAGTTCACCCTGAAGCAGAGCGTTTACTCAAACCCCAAATGACTTTTCAACATAACCCAGCCGGTTTGAAAAACACATGAAGACCTCGTCAGGGTGCAGAGAAATGCTGACCAGGTGAATTAATGTCACTCCAACACAAACCTCTGACTCACGTCTTTTATTTAACCTGACTTAAGCCGAGCTAATGTGGTTAAAATCTAACCATCAGTAAGTGATCTGCACATCACCCTGAAGGTGTGTTTACCTGACTCCTCTCTCTCTCCTGGTTGCTATGGAGAGGCGAAAGAGCCGAGTCTGTGACTAAGGACCGAGGCAGCAGCAACAGCAGGAGCATCAGAACACACACACACACACACACACACGGCACCATTAGCATCCATAAAAAGCCGAGGCCTGTCAGCATTAATCACTCCGGCCCTGTTATTGTGAACTCTTTAGAGCCAGAGTACACGGACGGGGAAACAGAAAGCTTTTCATCACATCAGACCAGGTGATGAAAAAAGAAGACAGAACGACGTGTGAAGCTGAAGTCAAATCATCAGAGAAGTTTAGTTTTCCTCTGTCCTGTTTCAACAAATGAAAAGTGGACGGAAAGTTATCTTGTTGTGCTTTAAAAACCCATCAAATCCCTTTTTCAGAAAGACAGATTAAAACAACATGTGACTTTACACGCCTCAAAATATTAGTTTCATAGTCGAGCTAATAGAACAAATACTTTGAACAGTCCACATGATCGCCCCGAGAGAGTGACCGAGTGTTCCTTCCTGCTGATACGCGTTCATCCTTCTTATAAATGTATATATTTGTATTGTTGTTTTCAATGAATCATTAGAAATATGGTAAAATAAAGTCTAAATGTCCGTCTTTCCCGGAGTCCAAAGTGATGACATAATCTGGTTAGGCATTGAGAGCTGACTCAGCAGTGCGGCTGACTCGACCAAATCACACAGTCCATTAATTCACAAGGCTTCAAACTGGAGTGTTTCCCAGTGTTTCCAGTAAATTCTTCACATTGTTTATCAATTTTTATTACAATTTTAGCTTCCAATGATCATGAAAATAAGATAATCAAGATCAAACGATCACTGTGCTGCACTCCTTTGTCCATAAAGGTTTGGTCCAAGCAGCAACCTCTGGTGATAAAGTGTAAAATCCTGCAGTTCCTGGAGTGTCCACTAGAGGCTGGCTGCAGAAGCACAGGAAGTCACATACACACCCATTCTAAAAAGCCTGCTTTTACAGCAGAGATGAACATGTTTACAGCCTGGTTCAAAAAACCAAATAGGTGTGATTAGCTCATGTCTGGATGGACACACACTGTACGGGGGGTGAATGTTTTGATGACTCATCAGTTTTGATTTGATGAAGGATAAGAGTTATTCACAATAAGGTGTGTAGCTGACCTGATTGACAGGTGGGCGCGGTGTAACGGTTTGTCAGGAGGTTTAAAACCCGCCTCAGCTCCAGCTCTCAGCCTGTCGTTAGGTTGACTGAAAGTTAGACTGAGACAGCATTTCCAGCACGGAGACCGCCATCGATGGGACTCCAGCGCCCCCTGCAGGAACAGACATTCATATTTACAGTCTCTGGTTTTGTCATGTTGATGTTTCAAAGTGTTTGTTGAGACATTTTGGCCACAAGAGTTCATCCGCACTACCTCAACAATAGCTTGATAAAAACATTTAATCCAGATGTTGGAGAAATCGTGTTTAATAATCACGATCTCAACATCAATCGATTTGGATTTCTGCGAGCACCAATCACAGCTCCTCGTCTTAACATGAAACAGTTTCATGACCTCTAGCAGATCACTGACTTCATTCAGTAACTGACGTACCTGTATGTCACCTCTCCTCATGCGTCCCTCTCGGGGGGGGACCTGCGCTCCCTCAGCTGTCGTGGTTTGTTGTTAGCGTCCTCCCACTCCAGGCTGCGTCCCCATAGCAACATCTGTGCAGACACAGAGCAGGCCGAGCTGCTGGGTTCCAAATGTTCCCCTCCTCCCAACAACTTGTGACACATCCTGCGCACGATGAGCTTGTTTGGATGTTTGATGAATGTAAACGAGGTCGTCCAATTAACATAAAGACAACTCTTTAGCTTAAGCTGGCTACGTGGGAGACCCCGGACATGAGGACAGTTTCAACTGTTAGAATCCTCACAGCACACACTCGAGACGAGGAGGAGATCACACACCTGTAGTTTCTAGTAATTTCACACACACAAGATCTCAGAAACCCACAGGATCAAACATGACTAAAGAAGAAAAACAAATATGGCGGACGAGCGACGTCCCTCGATGTGTGTTCTGTTTTGCAACAAGGGTGAGCAAGGGCAGCTGTGGCTCAGTGGTAGAGTCATCGCCTCTAAACCCACAGGTCAGGGGTTCCAACCCCAGCTCCTACAGCCACATGTCTGATGTGACCTCGGGCACGACACTTTACACCAAGTTGCTCCCCCTGCTTTGTCAGTGGTGTATGAATGTGGATGAGTTACTTTTGATGGACTCTTCACCCAGTGGCCTCTACCATCAGCGTGTGAATTAACATTTTTATTTTGCGATACAGACTATATCTCAGGGAAAAGCCCCCACAGCCCCCGCTTTGTGTCATGGCAGTCGTGTTTGGAGGTCAGTCGGTAGCTGCAGAAACATTTCCAGGATGCAGCCGTCCTCAGAGAAGGTGAGAGAAGTGAAGCGGCTGCCAGCGAGCCTCTCACTCTCTAAAACAATCCCATCCTGTCCACAGCTGTCCACAGCCCCCCCCCCCTCGCTGCCCCACCCCCCCTCCTCCCCCCCGCTCTGTGAAGAGTTAATCCTCTGCGTTTGTCTTTTTAATCCGCCTCCCTGTGCCGTCCATTTAATCATTCACAATGTATTTGTATTATCTCGCATCCTGTGCGATACTATCGGGCCGCGCTAACAAAAGCCGCGAGCCCTCCTGACAAAATGAAAATGAATGGTGCCGTACACGCGGAGATGTATAACGCTGTTCATAATGCTATTTGTTGACACCGGGGCGCTCGCTGCTGTGGCACAATGCACCTCAGATACGTCATGTGTCATGTTCTGTTACAGCACAGCTCGGTTTTAATGAAGCTGCCGGCCGGGGTTGTTGTTTGCTCCACTTATTTGATCTTGATAACTCTGGCTGCCTGCTAACGACTTTAACACACATATTCATCAGTTTACGACCTCGAAGCTGCCAGGCGGTCAAAATGTTTTTCACACGAAGTCCAGGAGGACTTACTGCTGCTTTTTATCACACATAATGAAACTAAAACAAGTAAATGTGACATTAACTCACAGATGCATGCAGGTCAGCAAAAAATGAAACTTGAGCAAATTCTGCCGACACTGCAAAAAAAAAAAAAAAAAACACCCGCTTTTGACAGGTGACGGATTCAAATTTTAATCCCCGCTACACAATCTGTCAAATGTTTCCTGACTCTGACGACGGGCCGAGGTGATCACAAACCGCTGTGAAGTCAAACAGGATTCCTGCAGGTCATCTGTCAGATGTTAAAGCCTCTCATGACAGGAGCTGACGCTCTCAGAGAAGCTCTGGGATGAAGCGACGCAGCGCTTCATAACACATTAGTTCCTGTTATAGACTTTTGTCATTCCGGGGGTAAAAACGCCATACGGGCGAGCGAGGAGCGCAGACCTCCTAACCCAGATCTCAAACAAGACACTTTTAGCTCCCCTGAGGATTTAAGAAACATAAGTCACAGTGACGTTAACCAGACAGCGAGGAGCATCTGTTCCCCCCCCACCCACCCACCTCCCCCAGAAGAGGACGAGTCACATATCAGCCGTAAACCTCGAGCAAACAGTCGTCAGATTCAGAGGATATCAGATAATCCTTCTTATTACTTGACACCTCCATGTAGAGGAGGAGGTTAGGGGAGAAACACCATGAGAAAGGTCAAACAACGTGGCATGACCAGCAGACTGCCATGTGACAGGCTGACACGAGTCATATGGTGAAGTTAGTGAGCAAGTATTCAAACAATTAAAGGGGACACATCATGAAAAATCCACTTCTACAGTGTTTCTGAACATATATTTGGGTAACCCGAGTGTCTACAGACCCACAACATGTGAAACAAACCCATCCAGTCCTTTGTTTGTGGTCTGCATAAGTCTTACAACACAGAGAAAAATACTCTGTTTCAAATGTGCTCTCCTTGTGATGTCACAGTGGGATTCTGGTAAAATTCTGATATCTCCACCCATGGACTCCACCTCCAGCCTAGAACAAAACTTTTGAGCAGGTCTGCCATTTGTATTCACGCTTGTGAAGGAGTGATGTCTACTGGGAAAACTCGGGGGGGGGGGGGGGGGGTGCATTTAAAGAGACACACACACCAAAACGGAGCGTTCTGAGAGAGCTGGTTTATACACTCACCAACAAACACAAGCTAACAAGCAGCTAAACCATAACAAAGATTTCCCGTCAGCCGGAGGTCCACAGATATTTCCTGCCGACGTTTCTTTCACGATCAGAGGGTGAAGCCAGGTTAAACAGACATGCCTGCTGTTGCCATGGAGATTTTTTCACAGGCTCACAATCAGCAAAAAAAAAACCACCCGGAAGGTGACTCGTGGCTCTGCTCTCACTGTGAGTGTGTGTGAGGTCGTACGGCCAGCAGCTAGCGAGCAGCTGAGCGAGCCGTGATGATCGGGCGTCGTTTGTCAGTTTGCACAACACGACGAGAGATGTTGGGTCTGAATCTGCCTGAAATCGAACCGTGTACATCCAGCTTTAGGGCTTCCATAAGTAAGTCTTTTTGTGATAACTTGTGTTCTTTAGTTTTACGTTATTCTTCTGTTGAACAAACAACGATAGAAACTTTCTCATCCTAAAAATAATATAGATTTACTCATTAATTCGAAAGTGGTCACACATTTAATGGTTCTTAAAGGTGCACTCTTAATCTTATAAACGTGCGTTGGCAATCATTTAGGAAAAGTCTGAAGTATCCCTAACTTTATTCCTAAGAAGACACATTTTCTCCCAGCATGCATTGCGGCAGGACAAACCTCCCTGACAGCAGAACATCAGGAGAGAGCAGCAGCTTGTGTTTGACGTCATCCACCAAAATATGATCGGCGGCTACGCTCCAGTCGGTGCTGCTGTTGGCGCAGTTATGACGAGGCCGCTCCTAACTCCTAACTCCTAACTCCTAACTCCTAACCCCTAACTCCTAACCCCTAACTCAGCCATTCAGTCGATCTTCAGCCATCAAACATTACACAACATGAATTTAACCTTCCAGCAGCTGCACACAGGAGACTAACTGTCAGAGTCCAGATTGAGCAAAGACAACGAACCCAGTTTCACACGCAGCCCAGCAGTACATCAGACCTCAAATGACCTTTATGTAGGAGTGTGGTGGGATTCATCCTAACGTTCACACTCACATTCACTCGTTCATGCCGCTCTCTCTCTCTCGTCCTGCAGAGAGGAGAGGAGAGGAGCTGTGATCTGATTTGTTGCTGTTTGTGCTCTTTGTGTTTGTGTTCTGCTCTAAAAAAAGAATAAGTGAGGCCAGATTAAATTGTCTAAATGATTCAGCCTCGTAATGATGATGATGATGGGAACGCTTCCTAATTGGCCGTGTGTGTGTGTGTGTGTGTGTGTGTGTGTGTGTGTGAGATGAGGCAGCAGATCTCTGCTTGTGTACTTTTCACCCTCTATGAAAAGTTGTCACCCCTGTTGTGGTCGGGCCACTAAAAGTCCAAAATGACTCCGGTGTAACGGGGCTCCATCACATCGCTCGCATTCTTTGGCTTTTTTGCCAACCTGACACTCTGGTGGGGGGTTTGATCGGGGGGATAATAGGAGGATCAGAGCAGGAATTTGTTGAACAAACTGCTGCTGCTTCGGCTCAGAAACCTGTATTGTGGGGTCCACCGAGTCCGTTATCTGCATTCTTCAAACAGGTGAAGCAAACCAGTGTTTGTTTTAACGCTTTTCATTCTCAGTTTTCTGTTGAAAGAAGTTTTTTTTTTCACATCCTGCTAGCGGAGCGGTTTGCTGCATGAACTGGGAAACACAACTCGCTCCTGGATCAACATCTGTAAACTTTAAAGAGCAGATATGTCATGCAGTATTTAAAGTCTGATACTCTGCAGCAGAAATACTGTTGTTGGAACATGAGTTCATTTATTAACTTCACTCTAAGGTGACATCGTGATGATGGGGCGCTGGAGTAGTAATCTCGCATTTGGTGCAAAAATGGCGAGAACCGACCCTGGGTGTTACAGCTCTAAACGTGAGCCTGATGGGGCCCCAAGCAAAAATGCACAGAGGCCCCTCAAACTGCCATCACGTGTCTCATCCCCATATTTAGCACCAGACGAGCAATATTCAGTCTTTACTTTGAATGCTCTCACATGGTTCCCCCTTAGGGAGGTTCTCTACTGTCATTGCAAACTTTGCATATTTTGAGACCCTGCTGTGGTTTAAACTTTGTCAGCGCTGGAGGCCCCGGGGCCCCGAGCAGTTTTTCTGCCTTGCTAGTTGAGAAGCAGAAAGCATCCAAAGCGGTGCAGCTCTGACATCATCAACACAGCGAAGGAAGACAGTCAAAAGCATTTTATCACAACTTAAAGGTAGAGTCAGCAGCTTCTTCCTTCAAAATAAAATACAGACTTCTCCTTCAAAATAAAACACAGACTTCTCCTAAAGTGAAGCTGCTCCATTGTCCCTTCTGGGCCTCCATACATGTGTGGTGGTGACTGTGTCTGCAGAGACTCTGTCCTCTGACTGGATTTTACTGTTCTGCTTTGTTCTGGTTGACTCGGGACGTTTCTGGGCGGAGCTGGTGTGTTTCCTCCAGCCAATGACAGCGCAGCAGGTGAGTTTAGGAGTGGATACAATTCAATGATTGGTCGAGATTCAAACAGGTGAATATGACGGACGTGGACGTAGCAGCAAAGAAGAGAAAATATAATCAGAGTGAGGAGAAACACCAAGTGGATAAATTGTGTTGTTACCTGCAGACGTGGAGTTGTTCTGCTTCCTGTTGGACAGGAAGTACCAAACACCGGCGGTTAGCTTGTGCTAGCGTGCATTAGCTTGCAGTGTAGGAACAAGCAGTAGACGTACACACTACATCCTGCAGGGGGCGGAGCTTCTGGGGGCGATGAGCCCAGGAGGAGGAGGGGCCATGTTTGAATGTTTACTGCAACTAACAGCTGACTCTGATTGAGTATTGATATGGGATATGCAAATCTTGACCAAAAGACAAATCAGCTGACAGCTTGATGCCTTCATGAGTCATTCCTCAGTGAGCCATGTGTCTCTGCATCAGGTGTAGACTCATGCATCATGTCTTGTCCCTGCTCGTTGTCTCACAGGACTCATCCCAACCGACAGGCAGCTTTGTGTCCCGACACGTCTCTGACATGAAGAGAGAATAATCCCTGTGAGCTAAATATGATCAGAAGAACCTGATCTGTCAAACAGTAAAACCCCCTGCCATGCTCAGGTTTCTGCACCTAACCAGACCCCCCCCCCCCTCACCCCATCATCCCACAGTGTCCCGTTAACCTCAGCCCGCCCCGCCACCATGAAGGTCAAGGTTAGCCTGCATGTGCCGGGGTCAGAAGGAGGTTTAACCCCGACTCTGTTTCAAAAACAGAGGGAGGGGGGGGGGGGGGGGGGGGGGGGGGGCCTCTCGACAAAATGACCCCCCCAAACTATGCCTGGTATGCATTTAAGTTATATTGGGTGATCCCCGAGGGGGGTTATCTTTAAATATTAATGATTAATAATTACCCTGACAAGTCGCCTTTGGGGAGGATTTTTTAAAAGCGATATGAGCATTCAGCAGGAAACTACACACATGCAGCCTCTTTGAAGGAAATGCGTTGGTAACCATGGTTACACAGGAATGCAGGGGATGTACAGACCGCTCACTTTCATTGGAGCTACAGCGTGCCGCCATGTTGTAAGTGTTCCTTTATATTTGAGCTCCGGGGGGCTCAGGGAAGGCGGCGGCGGCTCCAAACGGTTACTACCATAATGAAATGGCAAATGGGGCGCCAGTGGCCGAGTGGCCCCGTGTACAGAATTCGACCTTTGACTTTTTTCCTGCACGTCATTCCCCCTCTCTCTCCCGCCCTGATTTCTGACTCTATCCACTGTCCCAAAAATAAATGTAAAAGTAAATAAATTAAAGGCGATCGATGTTCCTTTCTTTTTGTTCTTTTTACACACTGACACTTCACACTGTTTACATTATTCTATATTTTGTATATTCAAATATTTCTTTTTTAAATTTGACATTATATTCTATATTACTGTATTTATATGTATCAGTAATTTGAGTGTTTATTGCATGGCCTTGTGGAACAGTCTTTACATTTCACTGCACATCTGTATGAGTATGTGACAAATACAAATCTTGAATCTTCACCTTTAGGTTTCGGTCTGTGTCAAGCTGTTGGTGTGGGGCGTCCACATGTCTGCATGATTTTTTGGGGGGGCTTTTTATGCCTTTATTGTAGAGACAGGACAGTGGATAGAGTCAGATATCAGAAACAGAGAGGAAATGAAACGAGGAAAGGAGCCACAGGTCGGTTTGGAAACTTTGACCGTAGACTCTGTACATGCCTAACCACTAGGCCACTGGCGCCCTGTCTGCATGAATTTATAATGAGTGCAAACTGGAGGTCGACAGGCAGCGATGTAACTTTTTTCACCCTGCTACCAGAAAAATAAACACAACATGTTCTGGCCCTGTGCCTCATACTCACAGTTTTTACTACAATCTTTATTTTAGCTCAACTTCTTAAGAGACTCAGAAGTTAGCTTCTTATGGCATCTATGAATGAAAACCTCCAGAAGTCCTCGGGTGTTTTGTTGTGTGTGTGTGTGTGTGTGTGTGTGTGTGTGTGTGTGTGTGTGTGTGTGTGTGTGTGTGTGTGTGTGTGTGTGTGTGTGTGTGTGTGTGTGTGGCCTCTCTGACAGCCAGCAGATGCAGGAAATGGAGACACCTCTTTGGGGGATATGAATCATCTGGTCAGCAGCAACAACAGAATCTAATTCTGCCTTTCAAAGAGGACAACACAGGAGAAGCGTCAGGAAGGCTGCTGAATTATTGAAGATGTGACATAACAGCGAACATATTGTTTAGTAAACTTCTGTGTAACCTGTTTAGAAGTAGAACTCTGCTGCACATGCTGCTGCAGAGATTTGTGATTTTAATCAAAGAGGAAGTGAGGACACTCTGAAACTCTGCAGCGTCTGGGAGACTTTGAAACAGAACTTTTTCAACATTTTTAGTGCAGCGACTCGTTTCACTCTCTCTCTGTGAGCTTCCTCTGACTTTGACTTTGACCTTGTTTGTTGACAACACAAACCAGAGACGCGACAAAGCACTCACCCTGCTCCACATTCGGCCAAAATAATGTCACCAATGCGATGCATGTCTGCAACTCCGAGGCTTGTGCAGCGTGGTCTGCAAAAAAAAACTGACTTAAAAAAAAATATCATCAATGAGGGGGGAAAATTTCAACGGATGTGAAAAAGAAGGTTTTGGTTCAGTTGAAAACGATTATCTGTTGACAGGGGGCTCGGGGGTCTGCGGCGGGGGACAGTGTTTGGCGTCTCTTCAAAGTCAGGTCGACCTCGCTTGGCGGGGCTTCAAAGCTCAGCTCCAGCGAGAGGCAGCGAGGCGTTTAGAAACCTCTGGATGATCAGATCTTTTGGAAAATTCCACCGTCTCCCTGCGGGCCAAGCGAAGCGGAGATACACTCGATTCTATTATCGATATTATTATAGTTGAAAAGACAACAAGTTCTCCTGGCTCAGAGGACGCCTGTCATTCCTGCTCAACATATCTGTGGTCTTTTTTAATATTAGATATTGGACGTGATTGGAGGACACTATGATGTGTTTGGAAAAGCCCTCAGAGAGCACACACACACACACACACACACACACACACACACACACACACACACACACACACACACACACACACACACACACACACACACACACACACAGTAGTTTACAGAATAATTAATTACAATAAAAGTATAAAAAGCAATTTGTTAGTACTTTCTGATGTTGTCTCCTCCTCTTTAGATCCTTGCTCGTGTTGTTTTCACTCCTTGCTGGACCAAAGCGTCTGCTATCTGAAATGTAGGTTACCACTTTGTCCACAGGGGGCGCCAAAATCAACAACAACGAAAAAGCTTCTCACTAGTGGTGGGCGATATAACGATCTTAGATCGTGAAGGATTTTAACTTGCTGACGATCTGCCAAAGCTGAGAGATCGTAGAACCGGGCTTATGTGTTTATTTGATCATGCTGCAGTTTATGCTGCGACACAGACGCCTCCCTCCCTCCTTTTATGCTCCGCAGCGGTGAAAACGAAAACGAAACTTAATAAAGTCAGCAAAAACAACTCCATCCTGGTTATATGCAACTGTTCTGATATTTTTTCCAAACCGACACGCTGTGAGCAACAGTTAACTTATCTGCATAGTGTGCACAGTTAAGATTACATCTCAGGTAGCGACGCAAGAAACCGTTTAAGGAGCCGGAGAGACGTTAACAGTCTGCAGAGAGTCAGACAGAGAGGAGCTCAGACAGACAGTGAGGGGAGATATAACCCCGGTGTTTCAAATGTTGCTGTCGGTGTTTTCTGCTCTCTCTCAGTTTTTAAAAGTTACTTATCAAGCTTCTCCACCTGAAGCTCACCTGTTGTGATAACTGAACCTATAGGGATTACACTAAACGACGTTACAAAGCAGCAGGCAGTGAGAGTGAGTAACCATGGTGACTGTCTGTCTGTCAATCAACAATGTCCCGCCCCCTCTATGAATTAAACTCTTGTGTCAGTAAAACTTACTTTGATCATGTGTCACAGAATGAACACATTCTGTATTATGTTAGATTATATAGAAACTAAACTAAAGTTAGTCCAATGATGTCATAAAAACAACAAAGTCTGCAGAGCCTGTATGAAGCTCCAGCTGGAGGAACTCTGCAGGGCTAAAATAGAACAGAAACACAAGAACTTGAAGTCTACATGTTTTTAAATGAATGAATAACTGCGTGAAAATGTTCCTGATGAACATAAAAAGAGGACACATAACTAAATCATCATTTCAAAGTGGTGAGGAAAACCTTCAAATTGTTCATAAATATTGATCAAATTGAGGGAAAAACATTTCTGTTGCTAAAGATGTTCTGGGTGAGAGACCTCCAGACCTCCTACAAAGATGTTTTTCAAATAGATTAAACTTGTCAGCACAGTTTTTGTGCTTCTAAAAACATCATACAGGTAAATAAGTTTGGTTGAACTGGTCAGTAACTTATAAATTAGTCTAAAGATCAGTATGAAAAAAATTGTGATAAAATCGTGATCATGATTTTGGCGAAAACAAATTGTGATATGATATTTTTCCCATATCGCCCACCTCTACTTCTCACAGGAGCTTTAAAACTCTCACATTATTTTAAGAAAAAGATTTTGAAAAAGCGGTGACCTCTGGTGTTGAAAAAAGAAGACAAAGGAGGAAGAGCAACAACCTGCAATACTTCGAGTGTCCACTTGAAACTGGCTGCAAAAAAGTCCGCAAGTCGCATACATTCAAAAAAGCGGTGCTCCCTTATAGTGGAATACTCGACGACCTGTTTGTCAGAGCCTCAGTGGACTGAGAGTCGAGCACAAGGCTCATTCCACTCCAGCTGTGTGGGGGGGGTTTCATGACTGTTTGTGCAGAATGTGGATCAATGAGCTCAAAAAAAACAACAACAACAAAACACAAATCAGGCTCGACTATGTGAATCCTGAGTCAGGGACCGGCCTACTTTTAACAGCAGAGAGGAACATGTTTACAGTCTGCTTCAAAACAGACGGTCTGAATAATTTATGTCTTTGTTGTCTCACCCTGTGGGGTAGGGGGGGGGATTTTTGTTTAACTCGTCCATTTTGATGAAATTAAGGCTAACAGTTATTCATGATAAGGACTGTAGCAGCTAGTCAGCTAGCTAGTCTTTGCCATTACTAGATTTACCAAAAGTTAGGTTGAGACGGCATTTCCAATATGGCGACCACTTGGGATGGGTACCGGTGAGAAAATCTACCCTTCTCTAGCGACCACCATCGTTCACCTTCAAAACTGTGCTTCAGAAGCCAAATCCTGACGTCACTGACGATACGTCCATATTTTTTTTTATTTTTTTTTATTTTTTTGTGACTATTTGAGAGATAGGACAGTGGACAGGGTCAGATATGGGAGAGAGAGAGAGTGGTGGATTTGAACCCGGGTCGCCCTCCTGGAGGAGTCTAGCCTCTGTACACAAACCACCAGGCTACCTGCGCCCCTACGTCCATGTTTCATACGATCTATCTTCAACAGATTTCCAAACAGAACCAAAGAGCTGCTCATGTTCCTCTTTGTTTTTGTTTTTTTCTACCTGCCTCTCAGGTTTCCCTTCATCCACATTCATTGGACGGCGCTAACGTCTCTCTCTCTGTCCCCAGATGATTCCCGATAATATCTGTGTTCCCGTTATTGTGCTGCCCCTTTTTGTTGTGGAAAAGAGTTTCAAACACAGGAGGAAAAGTGATTTTTCAAACTGACGCATGAAGTCACCGAACATGTCGTCATTAGCGTTATGATATTACATTTAGGAAGTCAGAATTTCCACTCGGTCCAGATGGGTAATAACTCATGGTGAAGTGGGGCCAAGGGCTTCATCGTGTTGTTTGATTCCCCCGTGTGTGGAAGCGTCTGAGCTGCTTCTCTCTGTGTTGTCGTCTGGCCGAGCGGGGGGAGGGGGGGCGGGGGGGGGGGCGGGGGGTCCGTGTGAAGCAGGAAGACTTCAGCCAGACGACACAAACACTTGGAGGATCACAGGTTTTTGGAGCAGAGCTGGGGCCCGTTTGAACGTCAGGGTTCCCAGAAGCTCTTCCATGAAAGCCAGCGGTTTCCGGTTATAGTTCAGGAGCGCAGATTGTGTTTGTGTTTGTGCTCAGGCTTTGTTGTTTTTTTGTTTTTTTCAGGTTTACGGCTGCAGCTCTGAGGCCTCGATCAGCTGTGCAGCACGATGTGGAAAAACACAAATAAATAGTGATGAAGAGTAAACAGTTTGGATATGATATCTCAGGGGGGTTTACACAGGAATAATGGAAGCATGGCCCTAACATTTACCTTTGGATGTTTACTGGGCTCGTACACAGAGTTATTGTTTTCATAAACAGAGCTGCACAATAGGAACACAGACGTTCACCTACAGCAAGAAAACGAAGCTGCTGCCACACTGCTTCACAGCCGCTTCACAATGTGCCACTATTCTTCCCCTCGGACAGGAAGTCACCTCAATGTGCCTTTCCTGGTTGCAAACTTTTTACATTAATAATTCAATAAATAAATGAAATATTAAATGGTGTGACCGGATGGTTACTCCTTACTTTCCCACCCTTTCCAGTGGACAAAGCGGTGCCACCTTCTACGCTCGGACAAACGCCTTTTGTTTCCAATTAAATAAATACAAAGAGGTGGATTTTTTTTTTTTCTGCCGTGCCACCCACAGACTGCTCCGGCGTGGGTTTTTTTGTGTTTTTTTTCTTCTTCTGGACGCTCGACTCGTGTGTTTGTCTTTTATTTCTCTGTTGTGATTTCAAATAATGTCTCATGGAGGAAATATGAAACACAGATCCTGATTATAATGAGCGACTGCAAACGAGTCTGACTCATTTTCTCTCTCTTCCTCTTTCAAAATGATTCGAGATTCATCAGATACCGTAACTGCTTTATGCGAGATGAATGGACACACACACACACACACACACACACACACACAGGCACACACACACACACACACACACACACACACACACAGAAGCATCATGTTCAAAGCTCAAACGGAGTTCTGACATCAGAAGTTGACATTAGTGTCACTCTTCCTTAATGGTAAACCGAGGAATTTTCCATTCAGTCGGTTTCATGTCCAGCTTTTTTTCTTTTTTTTTCTTCCTCTGCCGGCGAGCAGCAGGAGAGGAGAGGAGCGGTGGAAGTCAAAACTAGTGTTTTTCCTTTTTCCTTCTGCTTCTTTCTCAGCAGCAGACGCTTCAGAACGAGTTTCATCAAATCCAAAACGTCTGTTGTTGTCATCTTAAACCGGTTTATTCAGCTCAACATGCCATGAAGTATGTGTGCGCTCTTCAGATCTACAGATGTCACTCAAAGGTTCAGACACCACTTCTTGATTCTTACAGCCGGTCCTGACAGCGTGCCACAAAATCGGCTTGATTCTATCACCATTCTATCTGAGTTACAAAACCAGAAACTGTAAATATGAATGTTTGAAGTCTGAGTGATGTCACCTGTCTGTTCCTACAGGGGGCGCTGGAGTCCCATCGATGGCGGTCTCCATGCTGGAAATGCTGTCTCAGTCTAACTTTCAGTCAACCTAACGACAGGCTGAGAGCTGGAGCTGAGGCGGGTTTTAAACCTCCTGACAAACCGTTACACCGCGCCCACCTGTCAATCAGGTCAGCTACACGCCTAACTATGGAGAACGTGTATCGTTCATAAAATCAAAATCCGCAGGTCTGACCTCCTCTGATAGGCCGTTCCAAAGTCTGGAGGCTCCGACAGAGAAAGTCCTGTCCTTTCTGGACCTTGGAACCAAGCAACAACCGTTGCCGGTGTTGAAAATGAATCCGATCCTTCAGGTCCTCGAGGGTCTGACGTCACAAGTAACACTTTGTCTCCCAAAGAAATACTTTATTATTTGCTAAATGTGTTAAAGAAAACGTTTGAAGACTGACCGGGCTCTTCATCAGGTCGGGTTTGAAACGTTTTGTTCTTTAATGCATTTCGCAAATAAATAAGTATATCTTTAGGGAACACAGTGTTGTCTTTGTGCTTCATATCGAGTGATTTTTCACGACTCAGCACCTAAATAAGTGATGACTAGTGGACACTCGATGAACTGCAGGATTTTGCATTTCTGCATCAGCTTCACACGTCGACCCCTCGGAGGTTGCTTCTTGGTTCTAGCAGGTGATTTTCTTGCACTTTGTTTCACAGGCTCCTCTCAGATCGAGGTCGATGTAACTTAAGTAAAGGAGGTTAACAAAACAAAGGACGTAAACATTTCCTCGTCTGAAATCCCTCACACACTTATCTGCAGCAGCATCTTGTCTGTCTTTGCATTTGTTTCCTTCTTCCTTTCAAAAAAATATTTTTCCCCTTTTTTTTTTTACAAGTTCTATGCTTGGGCCTTTTAGCTGAAGAGAGACAGGAAGTGTCGGGAGGAGGGGGGGGGCGACATGCAGCAGAGAGATGGGACCGGATTTGAACCCACAGGAGGACTTTAGCCTCTGTACATGGGGCGCGAAACATAACCGCTAGGTCATCCATCCAGTGCCCTTTTATAGAGCTGGGACTAGTCCACTCTGGATTGTAGCTCCGTACTGATCTTTGGTATCATTTGACTTTTTAATTGAATCGGTGAAAGCCGCCTGCAAAAAAAAAAAAAAAAAAAGATGTCGCTTGATTCTTTAGTTAGAAGAAGGAAACGCTAATCAAAGGTTGATTAACGGGTGAAAGATGATGGCGTGATGTCACCTGGTCAGCTGATGCAAACACCAACACAGACTGTCATTCCTTTGACTCTGCATAGTTGTGATTTTTTGTTTGTTATAGGGATGAATGTTCAGGCTAAAATAACCAGAGAATCCAGATTAGAGAACAGCCAGTGTCCTCGTGTTATTCTGCAATAATTAGGGATGCACCATGATCACATAAATCACCCATGAATTATTTTACTAAATAAGACTGAAGACAGATTATGAGTGAAACAGATTCCTTTAGTGGCTGCTAACCCACCTCTCAGTGTGGTTTGACTTTTTCATGTTTTCTATCTCTCAAGGAGTGGAGGTGATTGGAGCTTCTCATTGTGGTGTGGATTAAATGCTGCATCATGTTGGTTGTTCTATTTGTGTAGTTCCTGTAGTCTTGTAATATTTGCACACAGTTTTTAATCTCGTCTGTTATCTTCTCACCTCTTTCCTCTTCTGTCTTGTTGAAGCCTAAATGCTTCCACACCTCCTATTCAAAAAACTGTTTTTTATTTTTTGTTTTTCATTTCTTTGTCCTTTTTTTGATAAGTTAATATGCTCTGTTGTTCTTTTGCTCTCTTTTTATTTTATTCTTTTCTTTTTATTTTTCCCCTCCTTTTTGCTCACTCTTCTTCTCTGTCGTAAAATGAGCTAACAGAAATATATATCCATGCCTGTAGATGATGCACTTACAGGTAGATCTTCTACACAAACCATAAACAAATGTAAATATGCTCATTCTGACAGTTTATGTTGTTTTTCTTCAAAACTATCAAATAAAAAGAATTTAAAAAGAAAAGAAAGGACAGTGGTGCGTCCTCAATTTATAAATCTTTGCTCTGCAGCTGCTGACGCTCTACATATTATAATGAGATTCATTTTTCAGACCACCGATGTGAATCTTGACACCTTTGAATCGATTTATCAGGATTTTACGACTTTTACATCCTTTTAGCAGTTTTTATCTGAGACCTTCACAGCCCACAGAGAATCAACGGGCCTGAGTCTGCATGTTTATTAAAGTTTTCTCTGAGTGTTCCTTCAGGGTGTGAAGCTTCTTCACTTCTTGGTTGCTTAAACAAAGCGACGGTTGATGAAGTAGTGTTTTATGTTGTTTCCGCATCGTCTGACAGGTATCTGGTTCTACAGAGAAGGAGTTTAGTTTCCTTCCTTCTGAGGTCGGATTCCAACCGACAACGACTACGGCGTCTTATCGGCGGGCCCACAAGAAACACCTTTGAACATGATGCATGAGGAGCCACACAGCAGGTTTCTGACTGTCCACAGACATTTTATTGAAAAAGGAGCAATATAATATCATATACAATATTAATAATAATAATAATAATAATAATAATAATAATAATAACATTAATACAAAAACTGTACATTCCGTTGTTTTGCAGAACATTTGGAAGACTGACACAAAAGAACTGCAACAAAAGGGGGTCAGGGAGGTATTTACACACGTCAGGTCTGCTTTCACTTCTCTGTTTATTTGTATTGATGCAAACTCTCGTGCAGTGAGTGCACCTTCATCAGCCGGGGTTACAGTACGTTTGGACGACATCTGGGTTCTCAGGTGAAACAGGAGCAGTGGTGACGGGGAAGGAAACTGAAGTCTGCAGAAAGCTGCACGAGGCAAACGTGGCAGTCGGATTGTTTTACTTTTGATGATTTCTCTCTAATCATAACACCGTTTTCTGATTCAGACATCAGACATGTTTGTTAGTTCTCTAAAATCTGATCTTTTTGGCACTTCAGACTTTTGGTGTGGCCTCAAGAATCGAGTTTCTTAGGAGTGACACTCCTCAAAGTATGAACCCAGACCCCGGACTACTTTTTGGATCGAGCTCGGCAGAAAAAAAAGTCCGAGCTCTCTTCTACAGTAAAGCCGTCACCACTTTGCTCCAGTTCACTTCCAACGTTAAGGCTTGTTGACGTGGCTCGAGATAAGGAAGTAAAAAAAAAAAAACAATAAACTGTACACACATTCATCAAAAAAAAAAGACTAAAACATTCTACCTCTTTGTACCAAATCGAGCCAGGTGGTGTTTAAAAAAAAAAAGCAACCTATAACTATGATAACAATACTCTTTGGCATTTTTTATCAAAAAAAAAAAAAAAAGCAACATCATAGCAGCACTTTTAAGAAACATTCAGATTCTCATATATCTCCCCGCTCTTTGTTTAAATTAAAGATTCTCCGTCAGTGTGATGTCATTAATACTACCCCCGCTCTCTTGACCACGAGCAGGCATGTTTCTATCGGTCTAACCAGCGATGAACCCCGAAAACCCTAGCATTGCAAAACAAAACAAAAAAAGCAAAAAGATCAGAAATCAGTGCTGTCAAGTCAGAGAGGAAAGTGTAAAGGGAGAAGATGATGCGTACAGAATAGAAAAACATTCTGCCATGTCTTCGGTGAGACCAGCTCCTGAACAAATACTCTACTTGTACCGTCTCCCTCTCCCCCCTCCCCCCCCCCCCCAACCTTTAATGTCTCTTTGGTTCTACAAAAATAAAAAAAGCACAGACAGTTTTTTTATTCGACTATTTTCTAGCAGCACATCAGAACATCTTGTATCAAACGCTCCTCCTGTCTCGGAGCGTCTTGTTCATGCCGGACAAACAAACTGAGACACGCCTGCAATTTTCAAGTCGTCTCCCCCTCCCCTCCCCTCCCCCTCCCCCTCCTCCTCTCTGTCATGTTGCAGTCACCAGAGCACACATTCTCGGGGACTTCATGGAGAATCCTTCCTGCAGTTTGCACATGGTCCATGATCGTAGTGCTTATGTTTTGTCATACTGTATGAGGTCAAAGTTCAAGTTGACCTTTACATACAAAGTCCTAAAACCTTTGCCGCTTCCCACAGCAGCAGTACCGTTTACCGCTCGTCCTCTACCCCCGAGGCCCCCGGCTCGGCTCGCGGCGCCTTCAGGAGCAGAGAGGCGGGTTCTAGACGATCCCTCTCACAAAGAGGTCTGAGGTCCTGATGAGTCATATTTCTGATTCTCGCCTGAGGGGCCGCGGCTCGAGGGGCACCGTGGCCTGGCTGTGCTCGTTCTCCGAGATGTTGTCCGTCTGCGTGCCGTCGGGCCCCACGCTGCCGCCGTTCCCCTCGTCGGCGTCCTCTTTGCTCTCCAGCGCCATCTCGTTCTCGTAGCAGAAGGAGTTGGAGTTGGAGAGGATGTACTTCTTCTCTGCGAGGTCCCGGGCGCTGCACAGCGGCGTGCTCGGCACCTCGTACGTCTTGTGGAAGCGCGAGTAGTCCACCTTGTAGTAGCTCTTCTCCTCGAAGAGCACGGGCTCGAAGCGGTGGCCCCAGAGGATCTCGCCGGCCACGTAGGAGCTGCGGCACTGCGTGGTCATGGCGGTCGCCTCCACCATGCCCTCCAGGATGACCACGATCTCGAAGTCCAGGCTCTCCAGGTCCTGTCGGCTCACGTCGTAGAAGGGGCTGTCCTCGTTGATCTCGTGCACGATGGTGATCGGCGAGACGAGGAAGATGCGGTCGACGCCGCTGTCGAAGCCGACGTCTATGTCCATCTGGTCGAGGGGGATGTACTCGCCCTCCGCCGTCGTGCGCGACTTCAGGAGCTGCGCCCGCACGTGCGCCTCCACCAGGTGGCTCTTCCTCAGGTTGCCCACGCGCCACATCAGGCACAGCTTGCTGTCCCGCATGGCGACCGTGGCGTTGTGGCTGAACACCAGCGTCTCGTTCCGCTTCTTGGGCTTCGCCATCTTGGCCATGACGGCGCCGATGATGAAGGCGTCGATGATGCAGCCCACGATGCTCTGGAAGACCACCATGAAGACGGCGACGGGGCACTCGTCCGTCACGTAGCGGTAGCCGTAGCCGATGGTGGTCTGCGTCTCGATGGAGAAGAGGAAGGCGGCGGTGAAGCTGCCCACGTTGGAGACGCACTTCTGCCCGTCGCTCTCCAGGTCGCCGTGGAAGATGGCCACGAGCCAGAAGACGCAGCCGAAGAAGAGCCACGAGAGGAGGAAGGCGAGGCAGAAGATGATGAACATCCAGCGCCAGCGGACGTCCACGCACGTGGTGAAGATGTCGGCGAGGTAGCGCTGGCCCTTCTCGCTCACGTTGACGAACTGCACGTTGCAGTGGCCGTCCTTCTTGACGAAGCGACTCTGCGGCTGGCGCCTCGTCTGCACCTTGGCCTTGCCGTTCCCGTAGCCGTTGGGCACCGCCATGGTGGCGAGCTTCATGCCGTCCTCCTCTGATGACACAATGCTGTAGCGGCTGGCTCGCACGCTTCCCATCACCTCAGTCGGGGAGGGCTGTGCTGCGTCTGCTCTGGAAAACAGTCCGAGTTTCTGGAAGACGCGTTGGAGAAACAGTTTTGAAACGCGGCGGGGGGACCGGCTCGGAGGAGAAATGGTGACGAAGCGAGGGCGGGGCTGGAGCCTCGCTGGACCCTCTCTCGGTGGAGCGGTGAGGGCGAGGTGGTCACTCCTCCTTCATCAGCTGATTGGACCTCATCGGGTTCATCTGCTTTGAAAACAAACAGAAGATGTCGGTTAGTCAAATAACGTCAATTAGTTCTGCTTGTTCAGCACCAAATCACCAAGTCAAATTCTTTGTATGTGTAAATGTACTTGGCAATAAACCCAGATTCTGATTCTGACTCTGATTCTGATTCTGACTCTGATTCTGACTCTGACTCTGACTCTGATTCTGATTCTGATTCTTTTTTCTTTTTTTTAAAACTTTTTTTATAGAGTTTTGAGACATACAGATATTTGTTCGACGGGTTCTTAAGAGTAGTTTTAAGTAAAAAAAAACAAAAACAAAGAAAAGGAGACAACTGGAACACAACACAAACTAAGCTTGGCCGTTCAACGAGTTACAAAAACAAATAAACACAGTTTGTATTTGAGGTAACTATAGCACATTATACATAAGGGCTATAAAAGACCTGATTGTGATTGTGATTGTGATTAAATTCTTCATGGAAACACTCTTCATGTTTTTCTTCAGCATTAAAGCAACAACTCGTCTTTGAGTTGTCAGAACTGAACGGAGTCGAGGCGAGCATGCAGCCTGAGAAAAACCCATCGACTCTCTTTCTACCCGGGGTCAGACGAGCTCGGGCTCGGCTGTGCCAACAATATTTCATCCAGTGATGACGAATGAAAAACAGAGATATTTAACCCTGATGTGACATTTTCAACTTGCACTGAGAGAGTCCGCCCTGTGATCGCCCTTTAGGTCCCCTTATTGGTCATTTTACAAAGTGGACTTGTTTTCCTTGGCTCGATCGGCCCCTGACTTGATTATTTCCTGGATTGTGGGTTACAGCGTTTCTACAGGATCCCATGGACGCACGGTTTGACTTTATTTTAAACTTTGCAAGCCGGTAATTTGCTGACTGTTATTAAATGTCTGTTTTTTTGATAATTTTCTTCTTTTTAAACATTGCTTAAAAAATGTTGATTCATCTAGGGGTATTCTTTAAATCTTTTTTTCAGGTTAATATATATCTATGGGAGGGGGGGGCGTCGGTTTTGTGGTTAATTTGTAACAAATGTTTCATGTCATGTACGTCTTTGTAACCTGCTACTGGATGCTTTGAATTTCCCTCGGGATCTATCTATCTATCTATCTATCTATTTATCTATCTATCCATCTATCTATCTATCTATTTATCTATCTATCCATCTATCTATCTATCTATCTATTTATCTATCTATCTTGTCAGCTTTTAAATAATTTGCTGCAAGACTCTAAAACAAGCAGAACATGTTACATAAAGTGAATCAAAGCTTCATCAAGCTTTAATGCTGAATATGATGCAAACATTTATCATGGTGTGTTAGAAACCTGACCTCATGCTCCCTCACGTGTTTCATGTTACTACTCTGTTACTTCAGAGAAGAAGCTTCTAAAGTGCGAGCTGCGTCTCCGTCTCTGTGCAGAAGAGAGGCACAGCAGCTTGTTGACTCTCGGAGGCTCCTCTGGGATTTCTCCTCTCATGCTGCAATAATAGCCGTCCTGCGAGGATTCTCCCGGCACTAAGACTAAAACACCACTCATTAGTTTTGGGCTGTCATAGCAACAGAGACTAAATTGATCTGCTGCAGCCTCGCTGTGTTCTCTGTGTTTTGATGCATCTTTGCTCTCAAAAGGCAGAAAGTTTAGGATCAGAAGACACAGCTGCAACCGCAAATCAGAATGAAGTTTCATTTCATCCAAAAACGGGCTGATGCAACTTGTCTTCAAGGCTTTTTTTTTTTTACACATGATGTTGCACATTTGCAGGTTCCACAACAACATTACAAGCCAGTAGCTTCTAATTCATGCACTGCTGACCCTGTTACCTGCTGATGCCCTGTTGCCCAGCGGTGTGTAAACTTACTCAGATGATGACTGATTTGTTGACATTTTAAAAAACTGACGCAGCATGTTTTCTTTCACAGGAGGTGAGGAAGTCAAATCTGAACTTTAGAGACTGTGATTCCTCTTTGAGTTTGTGACTTTAACTCAAAGGATGGACCAGTTATGACTTTGTTATTATACTTAGATTGTCTTGGAGGTTTTTTTTAGCAGTAAGAGGCTGTTAGCAGGCGGACAGAGCTGCTCTCAGAATGCACCACATGCCAGCGACAAATGTTAACAGGTGCGAGGAGAAAAAGGGAGCAGACTTCTGATGCAATCACTCACACACACTCTCTCTCACACACACACACACACACACACACACACACACACACACAGAGGCTTCAGACTGAGACACACAGACACGTTACAGTCGAAACTCACGCCATCACAAACACGCACCCAGATCTTAACATTTAGGACATTTTGAAGCGGACACAGTGAAACCTCTGGCGGCTCACTTGTTGGTGCAGCAGATGTGCGTAAAGAAGGAAATGTGCGCGTCACGGAGAATTTAATCCAACTCAACATGTTGGCCAAAAGTAAACATTTCAGACATGCGCAAAGCACTCATCTCATGTACAATCAAAAGTAATTACTCAGAGTCGTGTAATCTACCTGTTGCTCATTTGTGGACCGGGTCTGTTGCAGTGTGATGAAATATAATCCAGACAGGAATCTCCGCTTCGTGTTATTTGTTTTGGACCGAAAAGCAAAAGAAAAAAACCCCTAAAGTATGAAACTCCCCTCACATCTCTGGAGGACCGGTCTCTGTAATGTGCCTCGCGATGACTTTCCCCAAAGCATTTTAAACAGCACACACCGGCAACGTCCCGCCCCCCGGCTCCAACGGAGAGGGGAGGGGGAGGAGGGGGAGGAGGGGGGAGAGAGAGAGAGAGAGAGAGAGAGAGAGAGAGAGAGCGCGATGAGACAACAGGCGCAATTATGCCGTGTTTGTGATCAATACGGCTGATGTGCGCAGAACACAACATGCGGATTATAGGAGGCAGTTTGACGCTAATTGAGCGACGACGCGTTTCATCTGAATCTGAGGGGAGAGAGCGACAGGAGGGAGGAGGTCAAAGAGTTCAAACAAACACAAATAAATATCAGGACAGCATCAATTCACTTCAAATGTTGTTCATTTAAATACTTCTCATAGTTTTATAACAACACGGGGGTTAAATCATGACTTAAAGGTGTTCCAGCTCTGCTCTGCTCTGAACATCTCTGCATAAAAAAATCAAAATAAACATCAGCTACAACTTTTAGAGAGAGGGGAGGGGTGAGAAGTGTTAAACATTTATTTATCTTATAAAGAATCTCATGATGATCACGTCTCTGAGAGTTGCCTCCTGAGCTCGATGCCACCTGCTGTCTACTGAACGCAAACCAAAACTTCTGATCAGCCCAGTTTTTTCTTTTTTAGTGATATCTGCTGTTTTTATAGATCTTACTTTTTTTTTATTGTGGGTATGGAAAATGTGTTCTGTCGGAAAGAATGACTCACTCAATAAAGGGCCTACATGCCTGTATTATGATATGACTGTCTTTCTCCACTGGGCTATCAAGTTGCTCTGGATGTTTAGACTATGCATCTGTTGCCCTATAATTTTAGGTCAGGCTGAAGTCGTGTTGTCTTTAAGCCGTTGACTAAATCATTCTTCCTGCTTACTAATTCATCCTAAACATGAGCACGCGGGCTGCATGTTTTCCAAAACGGACTTTTGAACTGCCGGTCCCCCCCCCCCTCCCCGCTCTCCCCCCATCCTCTGAGTTTTTTTTCCCCTCTCTCTCTTTCTTTTTGGTTATTTATAGCAGCACATATATTTAGACCAAGCCACCTGTGTCAGTGAACTGTATGCGTTGTGTGTGTTTGCTTTCCATGCCCAATTTCCAGCAATAAAGAGAGCGACGCATGCACGAGCCAATGCTGCGTGTGGACCACAAGGTGGAGAGCTGGAGACTGGAATTAAACACTTAGAACCACACACACACACACACACACACACACACACACACACACACACACACACACACACAGCTCTGCAGTGCAGGCAGGGAGCTGACAGAGGAGGAGGAGACGCTGAATCTGAACTTTTCATGTAACTTGTGAGTTGCAGCGTGCAGGATTCAAACATGTTGTGATAATATTCATGTTACTGAAAGTGAAGAGAGCAGAAAACAACAATACAGTGATGGATTATTTTCTGTAAATTTACATTTGTAGAAGGCACAAAAAAAAAAATACAGTTTTTAAAAAAGAAGTTTGATATACTTTATTAATCCCTGAGGGGAAATTCAAGTTTACGCTCTGTTACAGAGGGACATGCTACACACACACACACACACACTCACACACACACACACACACACACACACACACACACACACACACACACACACACACACACACACACACACACGAACACACAGGCCCAAAATACACACATGCACAAAATGGACCTGTGGACATGCATTAACTGGGAGAGGGTCCTGCTCACAGGGACTGATCCTGAGCTGTAAGGGGTCCGTTGCCTTGCTCAAGGGCACCTCAGCAGTGCAGAAAGTGACCTAGCAGAAACAGACAATACTTGGATAGTGTCCAATACCAGGACTTGAACTGTTGACCCACTGGTTCCAAACCCAGGTCCATACAAACTGACCCACTGCCACAAAAATATATTAAACACAAATATTTTCAGTCTGTTATTTCCTTTATTTATTTAATTTATGCATGTCACTTTGCTGGGCTGCATGGTTCTGCAGTGGTTATCTCTGAAGCCTCACAGTGAGGAGGTTCCTGGTTTGAATCCCTGTCTGACAGGAGTCTCTCTGTGTGGAGTTTGCATGTTCTCCTCATGCATGTGTGGGTTCTCTCCGGCTTCCTCCCACAGTCCAAAGACATGCTCAATTTTTCTGCTCTTTATATATTCATTTTTTTAACTTCTGTCTTGTAAAGCAAAGAACAAAAAATGAGAATGTTCCTGAGTGTAATTACCGGAGCGAATAGAGAACAGTGTCCAGTCAAAGAGGACGCTGATCGACCAATCAGATGACAGTTTGCATAGCAACTAATAAAAATGCATCCATTTTATTTGGCTTTCTTCGATCCACGCCTTCAGTGAGTGACAGACACATAAAGACCTCACAGTAAATGCACGCCGTCTTGATCACGTGCCCGCCTGCTGCCACCGCTACAGTGTGAATGATGTCATTGATCTATGTTGGGTCTAGGATGAGAAGAATGTGTGTTTTTTAATGGGATTACTCACTGATTCAAACAACAGCAGCTCGTTAACAAGCTGCGTCTGGTTACTTTTGTCTGTCGGGTTACGAGGCTTCAAAGTGGCCTTCCTGGAAACAGGATCCGTGTCAGACAGCTGCAGGAGAATCAGAGGAAGGTGAAGATGCACTGCAGACATTTACAAACAACCCCTTTGTTGAAATGGTTTACTTTGGGTGTTCTCTGATACGCAGTATTATTTTATTAAAATCTCATTAATGCCATTTTATAGACAATGTTGGGACACATTTCCTCTTATTGTTGTTTGCACATTTTTAAAGGATAAAATATATTAGTCAACAGTCTGAGACGAGACACAGGCTCCATTATACGTTTATCTGTGAGAGGGTTTGAACCAGCTTTGGATAGCATGACCATCGGTGTATTTGTGGCCGGCTGTGGCTCAGTGGTAGAGTCGGTCGTCTCTCAACTGGAAGGTCGGGGGTTTGATCCCCAGCTCCTGCAGCCTCATGTCTGATGTGTCCTTGGGCAAGCCTCTACTATCAGTGTGTGAATGTGTAGGTGTGACCTGCAGGTGTGAAAACGCTTCGAGGACTCAGAAGTCTAGAAAATAAAAATACAAGCTCCATTTGACAAATTACCAAACACGTTATTCAACCACCACAAACATAAAGAAAACTTTATTACATGTTTCTCATACAAACGCTCACAACATGGGACACTCCTCTCAAATTCCACTCAAATTTAAAATAAAAACATCTTGATATTTACTCTAAAAATATGTAGAGCCATCCCTCTTAAAGGTAAAGTCAGTAGCTGTCCCTTCTGGGCCTCCATACATGTGTGGTGGTGACTGTGTCTGCAGAGACTCTGTCCTCTCACTGGATTTTACTGTTCTGATTTGTGACGGTTGACTCGGGACGTTTCTGGGCGGGGAGCGCAGCAGGTGAGTTTAGGAGTGGATACAATTCAGTGATTGGACGTGATTCAAATCGGGGAATACAGCAAGGAAGAGAAAATATAATCACAGTGAGGGGAAACACCAAGGGGATAAATTGTGTTGTCTTTTACCCGCGGACGTGGCGTTGGTCTGCTTCCTGTTGGACAGGCAGGTGCTAACAAAGATGGTTAGCTTGTGCTAGCGTGTGTTAGCTTGCAGTGTAGGTACAAGCAGTAAAAACATACACTACATCCTGCAGGGGGCGGAGCTTCTGGGGGTGATGAACCCAGGAGGAGGAGGGGCCATGTTTGAATGTTGGATTTGCAAACTACAATGAACATTACTACTGACTCTACCTTTAAAAAAGTAACATATATTTTAAGTTTATGTGTAGTTGTATTCATCACATCATTCTTACACTTTAGTTAAGACGTTTCACCACGAGCTCCACATTTAGTAAAAAAAAAAACTTTTCCAAACCACTTACAAATACACCTCTTCTATCATTATTATCAATCAGGTCTACAATTACTTTAACATGAATACTACAATCAATATTTCAAAGAACAATCCTCAGTCTGAACATAAAAAGATTTATATTTTTTATTAAAGGTGACATATCATCCTCCTCTTCTTCAGTTTAAATAAGTCTCAGAGCTCCTCAAAACATGTGTGTGAAGTTTCTTGTTCTAAATCCACTCTGATCCTGTATTTGATCATGTCTATAAACCCCTCTATTTCAGCCCTGCTCAGAACAGGCTGTTTCTGTGTCTGTACCTTTAAATATGTAAATGAGCTGTGTCTGACCGCGCCCCCTCTCTGGAAGGGCTCGGGTGTACTCGGTGCTTTCTCACTCTTTCACCCACCTGGGGCTTTCACCCAACTGGGGGAGGGGCTACTGCCCTTTGTGATGTCATGAAGGGAAAATCTCCAAACGGCCTGTTTGAGCACACATTTTCTGAAAAGTGGAGCAGGCAGAAGACGGAGAGAATGGACTTTTCTCATCATTGGGGGGTTTGTAGACGGACTAGAGACACATGTTAGAGTTAGAGGAACATGGTGAAGTGGAAGTGGACAATATGTGACTGTAGTAAAAATCACTATTTGTTTCCTTTCACTTCACTCTTTTCCTACTGCACCTCCTTTAGTACACTTCCTGGTTTCTCACTCTCTCGACTCTCCACCTTGATTGGTTGTTGTTTGCACTCTGTCACTAATTAATTAGATTGAATTCACCTGCCTACTCCTTATTTAAGACTGCACTCCCTTGCACTTGTGTTTTCATCCTCACATGGGGCGGCAGTTCAACAATGGTAAGGTGGCTTTCACTCCTATTTTAGTTACTATCTAGTCCATTTTAATTTGTCCTAAGCACTTTATTTATCTTTATTTCCTTTCCGAAAGTAATGTAATTTGCTTGTTTATTGTACTAATAGTATTTTATTTTGTCTTTCAGCATGGATGTTCAATCCCATGTGTGTCTTAGGTTACCCTCATGATTCACCTAACTTGAAAAGAAATAAACCTGTTACATAAAAATCATGTCTTGTTGAATTCCTGCATCCTGACCTGATGCCCCATGGTGATCGTACCTCAAATTTGAACCCTTCTTAACAGTGACAGTAGTTAAAACAAAATAAATTATAGAAAGTATTCATATAAACTTTCAAATGTATTGCTCTCTCACTTTATATGGTTAGTCCCAGACACTTGTGTTTTCAGCAAAATATCAGAAAACCTGTATCCTTAGCTGGTGAATATCAGTAGCGCTTCATAAATTGGACCTTGAGTCGAAGCAGATAGCAGGAGCTATTAGTCGCCGCTATCCATTCTCAATGAATTCCCCCTGAGCCATGCTCTTGCTCCTGCATACCACTCTGGTTAAAATGCTCCGAAAGACAAATCCAAAAAACTCTTCTGCAACAATGATGTCAGCGTCCAATGCAATGTTTCATAGGGATAGGGGCCAGTTTGGTAGACAGCAACAATCCTATCTCAGATATTGTTATACAGCAAGCGGGCTAAACTAGAGACGTGGGTATGGTAAACAGTATGCATGATACACGTCAGAATTTTGGTAATTTTTATATAGAGTTTGCTGTCTTCTTTACTTCGACATTAAGCTTAAAGCATTGCTATAGTAGCCAGAGTTTCAGCGCTACTATCTTTCTGATGAGAAGTTTGAGGATGTGATCTTGACCCCTGAAAAACATATCTAACAATTCCTTCAACATCCCATATTTAGCCAATGAGCTGGTTGTAAAGCTTTGGTTGAAAGGGAGGGGTGTCACCTTTACAGCTTAAAAAAGGGTCTTTGTTCTCAAGACTCAGATTTAGCTGGAGCATCACTTTAAACAAAAAGAATGCTGAAAAACACTACCGAACTGTCAACCTTCCTGCATTTAATTAGATTCACCACCATCTGAATATTTCTTCCCCCCCCCAAAGCACAGTGTCTGGACCCCTACAACATCCTGGTTCTTCTTTTATATCTCTGGACTCGTGATGTCATTTGGCAGAGTCAAAGTGTCATGATGTCGACTGTCTGCTGGAGATGTTGAAACAGTTGCTTCGGTGCGGATGTCATTTACAAGTTCCACCGTTACCGTTGGAGGTTTCAGGAGTTTCTCTTCATGATTTTGCTGTGGGGACTTCGGAGAGGGGCGCGGGGAGGAGCTCGGTGAAAGGCGGGGGGAATGCCTAGGGGAAGGTCGAGGGGAATGTCGAGGGGAATGTCGGGGGGAGGGCCTCAGCTGCTTCCTGTGTTCGTACTCCTCGCCGCTGACCTCCGGCACCAGAACCTTTGCGGTGTGGTTGAACAGCATGTAGTCCACCCTGTAGTGCCTCCTGCTGACCCGGATCATCTCCTGGAACAGGTGACCCCAGAGGATTTCAGGAGGTGTGTACGAGGTCCGGGTCTGATGCAGTATACCGGTGGAGTCGTCCGTGTAGGTGAACGACACCACCAGCTCAAAGTCTGATTTCCGTAGATCGGCCAGACTCATCTTGTACAGTGGGCTGCCGGGTTCGATCCTGTGGGAGATGGTGGTGGGCGTGGCCAGGATGATGTACTTCTGCTGGATGAGCAGATCCTCGTAGGTCACGTCCATTTTCCCGGTGGCGTGCACCGTCGAGCGCACGATCTGGCCGAGAGCGGTCCCCTCCACGAGGTGATGCCTGCGGAAGTCCCCGACCCTCCAGGAAAGACACAGGAAACCATCCCGAAGATTGATGACCGCACAGGTACTGAAGCCCACCGTCTGCGCCCTCTTCCTAGCCGACGCCATTTTGGCCACCACGATTCCGATGACGAACGTGTCGATGAAGCAGCTGATGACGTCTTGTATGGTCACGATGATGATGGCGATCATGCAGTTCTCCGACATTCCCCTGAAACCGTAGCCGATGGTGGTTTGGGTTTCCAGCGAGAAGAGGAAAGCGGCGGTGAAGCTCCGCACCTCGTACATGCATGGATTTTCGTTCGTCTGGTTTTGGATGTCACCGTGAGCGAGCGCGATGACCCAGTACTGGATGCCGAAGAAGAGCCAGGAGAGGATGTAAGACAGGGCGAATATCAGGAACATCACCCTCCACCTGATCTCCACCAGGGTGGTGAAGATGTCGGTGACGAACAGCAGCCACTCCTCGGGAACGTGGCGGAACACGACGTTGCAGCTGCCTTCTTTGCGAACGTATCGATGTTTCCTCGGCTGAGGTCCATTCTCTGCCTTCACCATGATGTCATCGGTGGGGCTGACTGAGGTATATTGTTTATCCATCTTCAAGAGTCTGTTGGGAACATAATGAAAAATCAGTTAGCTGTTTTATTCATCAGCACTTCCCTGAAATATATGATGCAATCTTTAGGACTTGTAGGTGATTTTACTCAACGCTGGTGTCTTTTGATTGGATAGGACAGAGGATAGAGTAACCAGGGAATAACATGCGGGGAAGGAGCCACAGGCTGGACTTGAACCCGTCCGTTTGGAGAACTACAGCATAGGTCACGACCTAATGAATCTGCGCTCTGGTAATGATACTTTTAATGCAGAGATTCAGGTTTCCTCCTTATATCCCAAATATTCTTGGTTGGAGCCTAAATCCTTTTGTGCAAGCAGTTGCTATAAATCAATCCCTGATCAGAGTCCTACATCTGCAGCATTTCCTCAATGGAAACTAAGAGATTTGTTGTATCTAGTTTAGTTGTTCAGCTGACCCAAAATGTTGAGCGGAAGGTCAATAGAGAAATGCAGGTCAACAGGAGCAGACAGACGAGACCAAACAGCCACTGAAAGCTGTCTGATCTCTGACCCACATGAGGAGGTCCAAATGTGCAACACAAATCTGAATTTGTCGTCCAATTGTGGGTTTTCCTTGTGTATACTTTCTGCACCAAATGAGAGGGGGTATTATAGAAATTCTCCTAATACGCTTCTCTCAAATCTCCCTCAAGTAAAATTAAAGAGGACATATAATACCCCTTCTCCACCTTTTCCAACAGTCCCCTCCTCCACCTTTTCAAACAGTCCCCTGTGGTCTAAATGAAACATCTGTGCTGTGCTTTGGTCAAAATATAACATGAATCAAGCACCAGAGGAGGTTTGTGACCCTGTATAAACCAGCTCTCTCAGAACGCTCCGTTTTGGTGTGTGTGTCTCTTTAAATGCAATGACCCCCCCCCAAGTTTTCCCCGTAGACATCACTCCTTCGCTAGCGAGAATAGAAATGGCAGACCTTCGCAAAAGTTTTGTTCTAGGCCTGAGGTTTAGTCCATGGGTGGAGATACCAGGGAAGGGGAGTGGGATTTTTTTTTTTACCAGAATCCCACTGTGACATCACGAGGAGAGCACATTTGAAACGGAGCATTTTTCTTTGTGTTGTAAGACTTATGCAGACCACAAACAAATGACTGGATGGGTTTATTTCACATTTTGTGGGTCAGTAGACTCTCAGGTTACCCAGATAAAAACAAGTGTACAAGTGGATTTTTCATAATATGTCCCCTTTAAAGATTTTGTAGTAAGGCGAATATGTATGACCGTAAACAAATCATTCACAGAGAAGCAGAGTTATTAACCACACCTTGTTTGTAAGCTACAGCTCAGTTTGATTAATTCTGCTGCTGATTGAAAACATACATACATCTGCATGTTGGAAAAGGAAATGACTAAAACTAGCAGGTGGACACAAACATTCAAATGGCTCGCCCTGTTGCCGTCTTATACAAAAACAAAACAAAGAAACAGCCATCCACTTGAACTGGTTTCGCCCGTCTTGTTACTGGAGGAAACAATGAACAGCAGAGTCTTCATTTTATCAAATTGTTGGCTTAACGCTGGAGCGTCCTCTCTCTCGTGTAGCATCTCACATACATGTCCAGTATGCAACTCTTCACTTAAACGGGATGAAAAAATCCCTGAGAGGAATTATGAGAAAGCTTAAAATTTTTGTTGTGATTTTCTCGTTGTGCATTATAGTTTAATTCACAGATTTTTGTCCATGATTTAGTCTGTGGAGGTCTATCTCTTATATTTCAATGTGCCTGTTTTTACTGAGTCAAAATGTAACCGTAATGGGGAGGTTGCATGGAGATACAAAACTCAAAGAAACAGTCTTAGCTTGAGCTGCATTTCTTTCTGACACTCATGTTGCCTCTTTATTAACTTCTTCATTTGTTTCTCTTTGTTTACCAAACAAAGGAAACCAAAGGTGCCGCCAAGTTGCAACCTCCAGTGGGGAAAAAATGACGCCAATTCTGACGTATTAAAAAAAAACTGCAGTTCCTCGAGTGTCCACTTGGGGCTGTCTCCAAAAGAACCAGACGTCCCACACACACCCCATATTAAAATATCTGTTTTGACAGCAGAGATGAACATGTTTACAGCCTGGTACAAAAAAATGGGTTGGTCTTATTAGTTGATGCGTTTTTGGCACTCATTCAAGCATTCAAATTATTCATAACAAGGAGCGTGACAGATCTGACTGAAAGCCGCGTTTCAGCTCCAGCTCTTTGTCTCTTGTTACCTTGACACTAAGTTTGATAGAGTCAGCATTTCCAATATGACCGCTTCCATGGGCAGACTTCCAGAACGTCCCTTCAGACACCAATAGGTGACGTCATCAGGCTTCGTCCATTATTATTTACAGACTTTGGGTGCAGCACAAACTGTACCTTTACTCAGGATTACTAACACTTTTAGTTTTATCTTCTCTCTACATTAAGTTAATCTCCACTTGGCATCCTAAAAATGTGTGTTGTCGGTAAAAGAATTAGCATTAGTTGATTAAAACAGCTACAACTCTGTAAGTGCATCAACAGGTTTTAGAATAGAAGACGTCTTTCTTTAGGATGTCTCCTTCCGCATTACACATTAAGTCATGTTTCCATGCAAAGGTTTCTGTTGTCTAGAGCAATGGAGTTTTTTTTTTTTCCAGGGTGGAGGTCAGATCTGTCCGAGGGCCAACAAAGGAAGCGCCACAGCAGTGAACCGGTCTAAGTTAGCCGGGGAAAAAAAACGAATGTGGAAACTGGAATAGTGTCACGGTGCGATCACGGGCAGAGGAAGGATCAATCACAGCCAAACCACTGAGAGCATCCCTCTCCGCCCAAACAAATGGGGTTTGAATCACCGCTATCTGACTGAGTGAACTGGGCTCCGCTCACAGACTCCACTTTATCCTGGCTGCAGCCGACGCGCACGCTGCCAGACTGTGGAGCCCGGCGCATGAGCTCATAGAAACAACGTCCCGTTAGCTTCCCATGAACCCTCAGTACTCTGCTAGCATCCTTCTGGAAAAGCAAAAGCAAAGGGCGGAAGGGACAGTGGCACGCATAGGTTATTAGTTACACAACAAAGCAACACAACATGGAAAGTGTTGAAGCTGCGGTCTTCGCTCTGCAACTCCTGTCACTTATAAGACTTATTGTTGTTATCTGTTCCCAAAGTGCATCTAGAAATGGATGTAGAAGCTTTGACTGATGACCTTCTCTTCTCTGTGACTCAGGACATGTTGATCTGTGTTTTCTGTCTGTGTCTTTGTCTCAGCCAGGACCCTTAACGAGATTCTTAACCTCACTGAGGTTCTCCTGGTTAAATACATTTAAATAAATCAAATATCTTTCCCTACTCACTCACTCTCTCTCTCTCGCCCTGATTTCTGACTCTTCCCACTGTCCTTTCTCTAAATAAAGGCACAAAACGTAAACCTTTAAAAAGAAACAGACTCCTTTTTATCAAACCAGAAGATTCATTAGTTATGAGAAAATTAATCAGCAGGTCATTTGACAGTAAAAAAAGAGCGTCAGCCCTCACTCTGCATTAACTCTGCATAATATATGTAGACTTTGTCACTCTTACAAAGAAGGTTTAAAAGAATTGAAAGTGAATCCAATCTGAACCTTTCAGTATCTTAATGGAGTTAAAAATGCAACTAGAAAACTCCCTGCTTTTTTTAATTTGGAGGAACTGTTAAAGGAGGGATTCATGACAAAAAAAGGAATTGATTTGGTGAAGGAGAAGACTTCTAAATCAACACTGAATGTTTTTATTAAATGATTCAAGACATCCAGAGAGGAGTTTAAAAACAACTTCCATCACTTGCTTTCTGCTGATCATATTTCATACGACTGTCTCATAAAAAGATTCCTTTGTTTCAAAGAGGAAAGGAATATATCCGCGGTATTTTCAAAGCTTGTCCCCGTTGAATCATTAGCTTTTAGTTCATGCATGGTGTGGTTTCCCCCTCGGTGTGTTGTGTTGACCCACTAGGTCGAGCTGTTTGCTCCACACTCGCTCTGCCCCCTTTGTGCAGCTCTGTGTACAAAACAAGACGTCCCACAGAGCAAAACTCTTACAACCAAAACACACCGCCCGACCTCTGCCACTAAGTTTCCACTGCACTTTGTTTGAACGAAGCTGTGATGCTTCATGTTCCTGAGGTTTGACCCGTGTCTCCGTCAGAGGATCCTTTTTGTGTCCTTTACAGTCAAGACTCCAGGTCGCTCAATGTGATGAACTCTGGAAACGACTAAGGCAATCGGCTTGTTTCCCCCTCCTGCTCGGGGCACTTACAACTCCATTACACGCTCCCTTACTGCAAATGACATTGTGGCACCCATCTGTGGTTCACTGGAACAGAACTGAGCACACGTGTGGCTAGTCTTAACTCTGCCCCGGAGCCTTCTGCCACCTCTGATGACCTTCAAAACCTCCACGCTGCGAAACATTTCCATGTTAACAAGTCACTGAGGCTCTACCTCGCTTGTCAAATTAACCTTAAGAACCCATTAAGATTTCTCTGCTTTTTCTGCAAGACAAGAGTCAAAAAGTGTTGAACTTGATCTGCATTTCATGTTTTAGAAGTTCGTCTGAATACACCTTAAGAGCCGGAGTGCTCCGACTCTTACACTTGACTTGTGTCTTTTCATTTTCTCGTCCTGAAAGTTAATGTTTTATCCGAGGCTTCAAAGTGCCAAGTGGCCCCCGGGCACGTGTTCGGTTTGGTTTTTTGCTTCATCTGAAGAACCTTAATGTTGCTTTAAAGAGGAAGCAGGTGCAGCATGTCAACATTGAAAACATAGATTTCCACCACACAGATTCAGTTTCCTTCAGCGCCTCCTCTCCTCTTTCTGTCTTTTCAGAGTTGGAGTTAAACTTTAGAGCGGGACGCTGACGTTAAAGAAGTCGTCTGTCAGTCTATAACTCATTCATCTCATGTCTCGTGACAAGACAACCTGACCCTCAGTGTCACCAGCCCGGCACGCTTCACTGTTTTTAAGATCAATAGTGTCTTATTTATAAAACAGAGTGGGAGCTGTTGTGTCAGCAGTGACGCTGCCTCACACATCCATCACTTGTTTCCTTTAATACAGAATATCTGACATGACAACCAGGCTAATGAATAATATTCAAATAAAAGTTTGTGCATGGATACAAACTCACTTTTTAAATGTGTCTTTTAAGATTTTCAACTGGCAGTACAGCTGTCACCAGACCAGACTTTCAAATGCCGATTTGATTCTAGTAAAAATCAAACAATACAGATACCTGTTTCTATTCCACGGCAACATAAACAGGAGTCCTAGGCACGCTAGATTAGGTCATATCTCGTTTCTAATTACTAAAAAGATGGAGGCAGACTCCTGCACTGTTTCAGTTTCTTCAATTAGTGATTTTCAGTTAGAAGAAGGATCATCACAGCACCCGTTTTTTAAACTTCAATATTAAAGGAGATCTATTGTACTCATGTTCACCATTACTTATGTAAGTCTGGGACACCTGCTGAGTAGCGCTGCGAGATGTGTAGCTCAAAAACCTCCTTATTTATCTGATACCAGCGGCCCTCATCTCATCCTCTGCCTGACATGGTTAATTTCAGCTGCTGTCTCTTTAAGGCCCGCCCTCCCCACGTTCCTACTCTCCTCTGATTGGCCAGCTCTGTTTGCAGTCGCAGGGACATTTGAGTGAGCTTCCTGATGGGTGCGTCCTTGAAAGAGCTGCCGCGGTGGGCGTGTCCACAACAATAACACTTGCACCCATTTCCAAAAAAAAAAAATATATTCAAAGTCAAATTTAGAGCCAGACCGATAAATCATCCAGCCGATATTATCATATCGAGTGACAATCGGTATCGGCTAATTTTATCTCTGATACGTGCTGATATCCTTGATTTATTCACCAGTATTTGACACTAGCAGTTCTCTTTCACCAGCAGAGGGCGCTATATGGATTACAACAAGCATCATGACTCTCCAGAGTGTCGGGCGGTGATGCTCGTACATGCTCAGTTATTTTACAGTCGAGTGACCATCTTGTCTTCATTAAATATCTTTACCAAAGTATTTGATAACTGCATTTGAGGGATCAACACATAACTATATATTTCTCTACAAATCGAAGATCGATCTAAGAAAGATATCGACCGATATATCGGTATCAGATTTCTCCTCTCACCAATATCAGTATCAATATCGGCCCAAAACTCCCACATCGGTCGGGCCCGAGTCAAATGATCTTTAATGATTAAAGTCAACCTAACCAGGTTTTAAAAAATAACAAAACCTTAACTCTGTTTTGTTTAGTTTAAGGACCTCTGTGCTTAAAAAAACTCAAGAGAATCTAACAGGGAGCCTTCAGAGAGCTCTCATGTCCTGTGACTACAATCTTTACATGTTTATGTTCATAAATCTGCACCGTCTTTATTTTTAAAAAAAGCATAGAGAAATAAAAACATGCAATGTTTTCATCACACATTTCAAATAACAGCTGCGAGAGCTACACGTCCATGTTGGTGATTCTTTCCTTCATTTTCAGACTTTATGATCTGAAGCAGGAGAAGAAGAATGAACAGATTTTCAGGCCATTTTCTTTCTAAAAATCTGCCTTCTTTTTAAAACATTCAATATCAACCATTCTTCCCCTTCCTTTATACAGAAGTCATTGTGAAACATGATCGCAAACAGCACTTATCACCTTGACCACATCTTGTTCAGTGTTTGAAACACTCAGGCTCTTAATGCAGCCGCTCAGATTACCGATTGTTCTGCTGACCACCTCCTTCACAGACTAAATGGGACACCTTCAAAATAAGCAGCAGCAGCAGCAACGTCTAATTTGACAACTTCATCTGAGTATTTGTGAAGAAAAAAAACAGTTTTCAGTCGCTTATGTGGAAAACAGAAGTTGTTAGAAAGCCTGTGTAAAACTTTAACATCATTTCAGGACATGCAGTTAATGTTTGCCCGAGCGTTTATACTCAAAGTGAGAAGAAAGTCGGATTAGCAAATGTTTGGCATTTAAACGGTTTTAGATTTGATTTTAGATTTCACGCACGAGCTCATCAAACCCACCTGCTCTACATCTGATCTTCTACCTTTAAAGGTCAATTTGATATCGGATTTAAAACTCCAACACTGCAGCTTCAAATCTGCACAAACACAACAGAACACAAACAGATTTCACAGGTTGATTCCTACCTTGTAGTTCCAATTAAAGCTGAGCAGTGTGTGCGTGCATGTCTGTGTGTGTGTGTGTGTGTGTGTGTGTGTGTGTGTGTGTGTGTGCGTGTGTACCTGAGTGGGAAGCTCTCCACAGAGTTGTACAGTAGCTCAGCGGTCACCTGCTGGAGTGAACCCGCCCACCTGTCACTGCAAAAAAAACTAAAGATTAACACCTCCCTTCAGCATCACATGGTGCGATGATGAGTGTTTGTGTTTGTGTGCAGGAAGCTGTGAATATGCATGAGTGTGTGTTCAAGGTAAGAATCGGACATGCAGGTGTGTATTGGAGCTTTTTACAGCTGTATGAGAAAAAAATGATGAACAGACACCGAGTGTGTTTGTGGTCGCTTCATTAAACAGTTTGAAGAGATGCAGGAAAAAACAGTTTTACAAATCTTTCAAAACAATATTGTAAAAATCTGCAGTCTTTTACTTTTTATCTTCACTTAAAGCAGCAGTATGTAACTCTGCCCCTAGTGTTTAAAATGGGTACTGCAGTCTAAATTCTAAACATCATAGAGAGCTGTCTCCCCCCCTCCTCTCTAGAGTGGATGCTCACTCAGGTCACCATGTGGTGGACTCTGAAGCTTCAGTGTTTATCCAGCTCTGCATGGGTCTGTAAACCTTTCTGTGTTCTAACCTCTCTCCATTTTTCAAAAGCATCTCCAATATTGATCCTAGTTTGAGCACGTTTCTGCTCGTGGAGCTTATTAGAAACATGCAGAGGCTTTTTAGGTCGGGTACAATCACTTCTATCTGAACCACTTCTCTTGACCGCTTCCATCACTGCAACACCTGTTGACCTGATAACTGCTCTCATATCTGACAAACCGAGGGGCGTCCAAAGCATGTGGGTGGTGGGGGGTCGCCTTAAAACCGCCTACCTTCTCTGGTCCAAACAGAATCTAAAGTTAGAAGGTAGGACATGAGGATGTTGTTTCTGTGTCTGACTTCCTGTCCCGCTCGTCTGTTCGGTGATGTAAAGGACTCTGGGGTCACTTCATCCATCACTTGCACAGAAGAAAGGTTTGAGGATTTTGAACAGAAAAAAAAACACAGCTCTGAGGGCACTCAGAGAGCACAGACTGCCGCCATGGCCAACAGTCCAGTATGATGCACAAAATCTACAAGTGCAACCACCATGTCTGGATATAATAGTCTCATCCGCTATTACCGCTCGTTTGTGAGTCAGATCAGGATCTTGTCCACAATTTAATGGCTCCTTCTGTTTGCCAGTGCAACGCCCTTCGATCAAAGTTCATACAAACCGGGCCAGTTCTCAGTAATACTGCTGACCGACACACAAACTGAAACTTAAGGCATATCCTCCTCGGCGGAAAAAAACGAGACATCATTAGATGAAATTGCTACCTTACACTGACCAATGCTCCGAGGTTTATTTTCTGTTTTGGCTGCGCGGTCAGCCGAGTGTCTTTACCTGTTCATAACAACACATGGACGAGGATTTCACCTCCTCTTTACATCTTCAGATTAAACTTCTTCATTCACAACAACAGATTATAAATCTCTCTCCATTCTTTGAAAACCTCTCGGCCCCAAAAGACTTCAGATCCCTTATTCCCAGCCTGAGACTCCTTAGAGAGCTTCACTCACTTTAAGAACTAAAAAAAACAACTCTCCTCATTGTCCAGATGAGAAGGCTTCATTCAGGTTTCAAACATGGAAATCTATTGACTGTCAGCCTTCCTTGTGTGTTGAGAAAAGGCCTCACAGGTCTGACATATTGTGATAACATTGACGGTCTTTCTTATGTGTCCACAAACAGATCTGGGACGATGGAAACGGGAAACTGCAGTGAGGTCAACATGGCCTTTTCCCTCATGGTGGTGTGTGACTGTTTATTGTCTGAATAGTGAGTCGATGACAGAGTGAATGGCCGCTCCACAGCGTTGTATGAGGGCGATCGAGCTGACGTTTCTTCTTGGGAGTCGTAAATGTGCAAGACCTCTCCTTTTGCAAATCCAATCACAGTTTAATAAAAACTACACTTTGTTACTGCAGGTTTTTTTCAAAACATGAAAGGAACTGAGATAAATTAATATTAATATGACACTTAAATGTAGAAATCAAGTATCTCCTCTGAAAATAACTCTGTGAGTCATGACTGTCTACAATGGGTGTAACACCCGAGTCCCACTGTCTGTGATGTTTTCAGAGTTTTCAGAATCCTATCTTCAGTTTGTTTACATCGCCAGGACGGCCGGCTGACTCCTCCCCTCGTGTATAAAAGTTGTTTAATTGAGGGACTAGAGAAAAGAAGAATAACATACTGTACTCACTGCTTAACTGTGTTTCTAGATCACGCTCATTTCAGGTAAATTTACATGCAGTGTGAAGATACCAGCATAATAAAGATCGCTAGCATTAGCATGCTAACACAACAAAGCAGCGTGAGTTGTTTTGGTTTCATGCTGGAGCTCAAGGGCGACATCTGCTGGATCATAAAATCACATATAAAGCCTTTGAAGAAGATTTCAACGAGGATAGATGGGCGCCCTGTGAACAGATCAAGCGGCAACTTCTGGTCAGGAAAAATGAAGCAAAAATGCAGAAGTGCAAAATCCTGCAGTTCATCGAGTGTCCACTAGAGGCTGGCTGCAGGAACACAGGAAGTCACATACACGTGACAAAAAAAAGTAGTTTTTACAGCGTGAATGAACATGTTTACAACCTGGTACAAAACATGATATAGGTTTGATTAGTTATGGTCATCACAGGTATACACTGTGGGGGGGGGGGGGGGGGGGTTGTGTTTAAAACGGCTCTGTCCTAAAACAAATCCCTTTACTTATTTGCTGTCTAAGCACTTCATGCTCATAGCTGTTGGACACCTTTGTAGAAAGTGCAGACTAAGAGGGCTGAGCGTGTGAAATGACTCAGTGGGTTTTTATTTCTCTGGCTGGAGCGCAGTGTGGGGGGGGGGGGGGGTCGTCAATAAATCCCTCTGGGTGTCCAAAAGAAAGTCTGAGAACGTAACGGCAGGTTTTTATGCTCATGAACATGACTGCATATTTTCATAAAGAGCAAATCTGTGTGTGTGTCCATTCATGTCTATGTGCTACATGTGCACACAGTCGGGGGAGGTGGGGGGAGGGGGGGGGTTAACAGGGGTCTCGGAGAGAAAAAGCGGACCCATAACAAATCGGTTTCAATTCCAGGAAAAATAAATAATTTGTTCCCAATAAAAATGATCCGCAAAAATGCAATGAGCTCAATCCTGGTGCACAGATCTGAGATGAAACGATCAAAACCAAACGCCAAGGCGCTCGGCGTTAAAGAGGCCAGAGGGATGTGAGAGTGTGAGAGGCAGACGGCGACTGCTTTGTGAGCGCGGACGCTTCCAGAAGTCTTTGTAAAACAGGATAGGATTACAACGTGGATCGGTTTTGGAAAACTTTTGCTTGTTAACACGGATAAGTGGCATCACAGAAAGTGTGAAATGATCATTTTCACTTCAGATGTTGCTGCACAGCTGGATAAAAATAAAAATTGAGCTTTGCATGAACACAGTCTAAACCAGGTTATCTCTTTTGTGACTACTTGCACTCTGATTCATGGTGCATTCAGGTGCTGCTCGGATGGTCCTGCTTTGAAATGTCCAGATGAAACACCTTCTCCTCCATTTGAATAAACTATTACCACATAGCCCCTTTAGCATGCGCTATCATGGATATTATATATGGATATAAAAGTGCCGATATAAATAACTAAGGAAAGGAGCAGAGTTGCCATTTTTACCCACATGGGTCCAAATCAAAACTTCCTCATCATCTATTTTAAGCCCATGCCATGCCGGAGCCCCTGGGTGTCCTCTGTGTGTGTAAATCCGGCCGTGCAGAGATCCCACATTTGTTTCCTGTGTGTGCGTGCACTAGTTTGTGTTTGCGTGTGTATCCCTCGTTTGGCCCATCTGTGCAGCGTGTGTGTGTGTGTTTGAGTGTGTGTGAGAGAGGTATGTCATGCATGTAGTGTGTATTCGTACATTAGCGGGTTTGTGTGGTTGGCATGAAATGACACAGGGTGTATCTTCTCCTAAAAGGAAGAACAAGCAAACAAAGTGAGGAAGACTGGTCGGCTGGTTAGCAGCTGCTGAGCTCCGGTTCACTGCAGTCACTGCTAACAGAGCGGGGAACACTGAACATCCTGCCTGTGTGTTCAGACCGGCCTGTCACGTTCAATACACTGTCCGCTTTAATGCAGCAGCTGAAGATGCTCTTCTCAAAGTTCATTCAGCTTCAGATGGAAGAGATGAGAGTACCTCGAGGAGGAGGAGTCAAAGTCAGATATCGTCCTTTGCTGATTGAAACGTTGAATTGTGATTGGTTTTAATCATCCCTTTTGTGTTCTGATTTCTAACTTGTCACACAGGTACCGTTACAGGTTACGTCCCTCATGATCACACACTCACATTTTCAGACCGCAGGAACGTCTTCATTGTTTATAGAAACCGTTGGGACCCTCCAATTTAAGCCGTTTTAGTGCTCTGGGTCACAAAGTTTAAGAAGTACATTTATTCAACATGAAAAACAGTACCACAACGGACCACAACATGACAGTGATGGTAAGAAAGCTAACTAGAAAACGCCTAATCCGCCACAATAAAACAGAAATTTTAACAACAACAATTCCCAAGTCAAAAATAGCTGACTTTGAACATGATTTGAAGGAAGTCAACTGGGAACAGGTAACTAAAGAATCAGATCTAAACCACAGTGCAAACATGTTTGTCTCTACCCTATGTGAATTATTAAATAACTACACAAAAACCTGGAAAAGTAGACCCAAGAAATACTCTCTTCCATGGATTAATAGTGATATTCTTCAGATCATAAAAACGCGAGCTCTTGCTCTTAAAAGGTCTCTAATAACTAAAAACAACACTGACCACCTTATTTACACTGGCTTGAGGAACAAAGTGGTGTCTGAACTGCGGAAGGCCAAGACAAATCACTTCTCCAAACTCATTGAAGAGGCCAGTGGCAGTAGTTCTAAATTGTGGCAACACATACACAAACTAACTAACTCCAGTAAGCAAAAGCACCCCAAAATAAACTGTCTTAAAATCTGTGATAATTTAATTCATAGTAACGAGTCTATTGCAAATGTTTTTAATAGCTTTTTTATTGAGAGTGTACAAGAGTTAGCGAGTCATTTCAAAACTACAGAGTCATCTCCTGAAGAACCTGACCATGATCGCACAGACTCCTTTTGTATCAAAGTGGTATCACATGACAAAGTTAAAAAGATGATTTTTAACATGAGTAACTCCATGTCAAAGGATATTCATAACCTTCATGCTGCATTAATCAAAAAACATCAGAGCTATTTGTTGTAGCCAATTACTTACTTACTTACCTGTCAATACAAACAAAAATGTTCCCAGATAGCTGGAAAACTGCAATAATTACCCCAGTTTTTAAATCAGGAGACAAGGACGTAGCAAGTAATTACAGGCCTATTGCTATTCTCCCTGTAGTCTCAAAGATTCTGGAGAAGAGTGTAGCTGAGCAATTGATGGAACATTTAGAGTCTAACCAGTTGCTTCATCCACAGCAGTTTGGGTTTAGACAAAAATATTCCACTGAAACAGCAAACTGCTATTTGCTTGAAAATATTAAAGCTCCACTGGATAAAGGAAATGTTGTCGGGGCAGTGTTCTTGGACCTGAAAAAGGCCTTTGACACTGTCAATCACACTATTTTACTGAATAAATTAAAGCAATTCCAAATGTCATCAGAAGCTCTGCAGTGGTTTAAATCTTACCTGGGGGGGAGACAGCAATGTGTTAGGGTCAATGGGGTGAAGTCTCATCTGCATGCCAACAGTATGGGAGTACCACAAGGGTCTGTACTTGGTCCACTGTTGTTCTCAATGTACATCAATGACCTACCAAACTGCTGTCCAGGCACCAACTGCCAGATGTATGCCGATGGTACCGTTATCCATGTGTCCACTAAAACAGCTAGCTTAGCAGGTGAGCACCTAATAGAGGCATTACGTAATGTTTCCAAATGGCTCGAGTTGTCTCATTTAACTATTAATGTTAAGAAAACTGTTGCCATGTGCTTCTCCATACGTAACAGATCTGGAAACGATGTATTTGAGGTACGGATTAAGAATGAAGCAATTGAAGTAGTAAAATAAGTTAAGTATCTCGGCATCATCATGGATGAGAATTTAAAATTTGACAGTCAGGTTAAGTACATTGTGAAGAAGGTCAAACCAAATCTAAATTGTTTTTGTTTTATTAGAGGGGATATTTCATGTCAAACTGCCAAATTATACATGCATGCACTGATTTTTTCACATCTGTCATATTGCATCACATCATGGTCCCAAACTTCTCCAACTACATTAAAACCTATTGTTTCTTTATATAAGCAGACAATAAAAGTCATGGACTAGAAACCTATGAGATGGCATCACTGTGGCATTTAAAAAAAAACACAACCTTTTCACCTTTGACAATTTTATGAATTTTAGTAATCTTAAACTGTTTTTTAAATGTGTAAATAATCATGTGTCTCCACTGTTATCTGAATTAGCCATTAGGCGTCGGAGCTCTCGTAGGGCAGTCACACGAGCCTCCGTCAGCGGTGATTGTCTTGTCCCAATGTACAAAACATCTTTCGGCTAGTCTGCTTTATCTGCAAAGGGGGCAAAACTTTGGAACTCTCTGCCCACTGGCATAAAACTAGAGAGCAACAGACATGCTTTTAACAGAGGACACTCAAACAATGGCTAAAATCAAAACATCAGTGCTCACATGAAAAGCTTCTGACTGGTGTATTATTTGATCATGCTGCCTTTGCTCTACGGTTTATGTCTATTTATTCTCTCCTTATTGTTTTCTCTGTTTTATCACTTTTCTCCCTATCTTAATTGTTTTCCTTGTTGAGAACTAGCATGCGTGCTAAAACACTTAAACAATGCATCTGGTGCGTCCAATGTATCGGTGATGTCCATGCCAAATAAAGTCTATTATAATTAATGAAGTGAAACTGAAAAAACACAAGAAAAGAAGTTCTGCAGATGAAGCGTGTGATTGGCTCAGAGCCGCGTGTGTACGATCGTTTAGTTTAACGTCTTTGTTTTTCTTTATTCCCATGAACACTTATTGTTCTGTGTGTTTGAATAACGGGAGATTTAGGTTAGCTCTTGTTCCTCCACTCTATAGGAGACGGATGGAATTTCAAAGTGCCGTTGTTTGAGTCTCAGTGCCCTTATATTAGCGAGCACACACACACACACACACACACACACACACACACACACACACACACACACATATTTCTTTAAGTGGTAGTGCTCTCTCTTTCTGCTCTGGTCTGGGATCTGTGATGTTCCAGAAACCTCACTGTGTCTCTCATTTCATTCAGAAATTTTTGCTTGGTGTGTGTGTGTGTGTGTGTTTATTCTGTGTGTGTGTGTGTGTGTGTGTGTGTGTGTGTGTGTGTGTGTGTGTGTGTGTGTGTGTGTGTGTTGAATTGTGTGTGTGTCTGTGAGAGAGTGTTAGTTTGGTAAGCATTCTTATGTCACAGCTTGTCTATTCATTCTATGATCTTATTGTCATAGATACAACAGGAGACAGTTCAGCAGCTCGGTCTGGAGGGACTTGTTGGTGGTTGGGGACTGGAGGGTCGATGGTTCGAGTCCCGGTGCATGAGGACCAAAATATGGAAGTTGGTTTGGTAGCTGGAGAGGTGCCAGGGGAGGTTATGGCTCAGTTTGTAGAGTCGGACGTCTCTCAATCAAAAGGTTGAGGGTTCGATCCCCAGCTCCTGCAGCCACATGTCTGATGTGTCTTCAGGTGAGACACTTAACCCCAACTTGCTCCTGCTGCTTCATCTGTGGTGTCTGAATGGATGAGTTAATACTGATGGTCTCTTTACTCAGCAGCCTCCACCATCAGTGTGTGAATGTGTAGGTGTGACCTGTGGAGTAAACGCTCCTTGAGTAGTCAGAAGATGAGAAAATAAAAATACAAGCTCAAGTCCATTTAGCATTTAAAAACAATTAAGTCTCAAAACTCCAAAAAAGAAAGAGCAGAGTAGTGTCAAGCAGCTGTCAACAGATAAACCTGCTGCAAACACTGCTTTGTATTTGATCTCTGCTCTTCACCTGTGTTTGTATTTGATGTTTTAATCACGTTTGACCACATGAGCAGAAAACTCTCCCCTCCCCCGCCCCTCACAGTCCTGGCTCTCCCTGCCCTCGTGCACATTGGAGGCCTCGTCAAACAGCTTTAATTGCTTTAAGACATTAATTCAATCAACCAGGCCCATAAAATATGAAGTTCTTTATTAACCCGATTAAACGCTTTATAAACCCTGTTTATTCTGCCATGCTGAGTTTGGATCTATAAAACCAAGATGTCTGCAGCAACGTACCGACACAAGACACAACTTCCAAGGTCTATGCTGTTAACTGGCTGTTACACAGGAAGTGTAAACCTCCATAAACACAGGCATGCATTGACTTACTGTATTGCTCCATATCGTCAAAGCAACTACATTTGGAAGCGAGTTATTCCACTTTGTCTTTTCTGCTGACGCTGGTGTTTCTCATGCCTTGTTTTCTGTTCCCCCTCTCGTGCACAATTATGTCATCTCTCTTTAAATCGCAGAAACTGGGGATCAGTGATCTAACAATCCACAGTGTGATCTGCCAAGCTTCATGGCTTCTTTTTGTTTGTGCTGAGCAAAAATGATTCAACCGCTCAGAATCTGTTGGACACATCTTTGTTTAAACAGTCTTCTTTCCAGACGCACTAAAAAATATCATCGACTTGAAGCGGCGGCCGAGTTCTGTTTGAAAAATCAGCATCGAGTTTCCAATGCGATTGACAAGCGCTCTGCAGGGCTTCAGGATCGTAGCGTGGTGGTGTGGTGATTTAATGATTTTGACTACGGCCTCGCTTGTTCGGCCTCACATTCATTACGAGTGTCTGTAAAGAAAGTGTTGGCTCGTTCTCCCCGAGGTAAAAATAGCTTGAACACAGTCAGCGTAATAAACCCTGACGCTCTCACAAACTGATGCATGCTCAGAGAGAGACACAATGAAGCACACAATGTGTTTGTATCTTTGCGAGACATGTAGTGTAACAACACAATCACACTTTAACTTCATGCAGGTCGTCTTTTGAAGCTGAAAATATAACATGAATCAAGCACCAGAGGAGGTTTGTGACCCTGTATAAACCAGCTCTCTCAGAACGCTCCGTTTTGGTGTGTGTGTCTCTTTAAATGCAATGACCCCCCCCCAAGTCTTCCCCGTAGAGAGAATAAAAATGGCCGACCAGGGGAAGGGGAGGGGATTATACTGTTTTTACCAGAATCCCACTGTGACATCACAAGGAGAGCACATTTGAAACAGAGCATTTTTCTCTGTGTTGTAAGACTTATGCAGACCACAAACAAAGGACTGGATGGGTTTATTTCACATGTTGTGGGTCAGTAGACACTCAGGTTACACACATATATGTTCAGAAACACTGTAAGAGTGGATTTTTCATAACATGCCCCTTTTAAGCATCAACTTGACCACAAACGTAAAAGTTAGATTTTCCAACTTGAGACGATTTTTAGAATCATTTTCTTCACTTTTTAAATGTGTTTCCTCTTAGAGAGTCTTCAGTCATTGTAGCAGTCTTTAGGAGAGGTTGTACATCGTGCAAATGTAAATGCACGTAGCATGAGAAAGGACAATTAATGGTCACTTTTCCTTTCCCTCCCAATCTCCCTCTCTTTTCACTTCCACACACAGCTTTGGAAACTTCTCTGGAGTTTATTTGTAGATTGAAACGGTGGACAAGAATGGCCTGTAAGTGTTTCCAGCCATTTGGGTTTTTCCACCATTTCCACTTCTTTTTGTTTCAGTCAGCACTTAAGGACATATACCTTTTTTTTTTTTTTTTTTTTTTTTTTAGTGGTCCACTTCAGATCTGTTTGCACATGCAGGCCTTTCATTAATCCCAATAACTTCTTGTTGCTTCGCCTGGATGGATGGTCCACAGCGACGAGAAAAAAAAGGGGGAACCAGGATAAGAAACAGATAGTGGTTATTAGTTCTGGTCAAAGAGCTGCACTGCATCAAACGTAGGATTAAGGATTGGTTATGAGAGGAACTGACAAGAAGCTGGGTAAGATGAGAGGTATTGTGGAGACTTGAAGCATTAGTCAGCTGGAGGACAAACAAGAGGAACTCTGTGAACCCGGACGCTTGAGAGTCCCAGTCTTGTTAAAAAATTGAAATAAATGGGATATGTCTTCCTATTCGGCAAACCGCTGAAGTGGGTGATGAGTCATTTGAGTGAAGAGAGGATGAGGAAATGTGCCTGTATGAATACACGTCTCATGAGGGAGTAGTAATAAAGACTCTGCTGAAAGGACTCTGGATTTATGGAGCCTGATCTGAACTGCGACGCTCAGCTGTAGGAAAGAGGAGATGGAGAAGTGGAAACTAGCTTGTTGCAGTGACTGTCCCTGTGGATATAAAACCCCACTGCAAAGTCCCTCGCCAGTGTGTGGTGGTCTGGCAAGAGTCTGCAGCACTTGACCCAGCGCAAACCACGAGCGGCCACCGGAGAGGGTCACGGGGGGGGAAAGCAGGGCCGATGTAAGGCCAGAAGAGAGCTGTACACCACAGCAAAGAACAACTGTTTAACGCTCGCTTCCTCTGTATGTCACTGTGGAACTTTGCTTCTGTTGTTCCCGTTCTCTTTCTGTCAGAACGCTTCACTTTCCTGCACCAAATGGCAGCCGGAGAACTTAAAGTCTTTATATAACCAAAACAACTCGCGCTGCATTGTTGTGTTAGCATGCTAATGCTAGCGATCTTTATTATGCTGGTATCTTCACACTGCATGTAAATTTACCTGAAATGAGCGTGATCTAGAAACACAGTTAAGCAGTGAGTACAGTATGTTATTCTTCTTTTCTCTAGTCCCTCAATTAAACAACTTTTATACACGAGGGGAGGAGTCAGCCGGCCGTCCGGGCGATGTAAACAAAGTAAAGATAGGACTCTGAAAACTCTGAAAACATCACAGACAGTGGGACTCGGGTGTTACACCCATTGTAGACAGTCATGACTCACAGAGTTATTTTCAGAGGATATATTTGATTTATATATTCAAGTGTGAAAAATCGCATATAAAGCTAAGTGTTTTTCAGGCTTTGAAGGTATTAAGGATTGTTTCATCGGTTTTGGCAGATTTATACTTACAACCCCATTTCCTTAAGCTCACTGTCCTCTGAAGTGCATCACTTCTGGAGGTTCAGGGTAGCAGCATTGGTGGATTCTATAGACTGGGGCGGCCGCCTCTCAACTGGAAGGTTGGGAGTTCGAGTTACATTTTGGGTGGCAGTAGCTCAGGCAGAAGGGACTCAAGTCGGTTCAAGTCCTGGTGGGGACCAAATCTGGAAAATTGGAGAGGTACCAATTCACTACCTGACCACTGGTGAGGTGCCGACTTCTGCAAGGCACCGACATTTTCAACATTTCATTGATTTTGTAGAAAACCTCTGAACATAACGTCCACACAGAAACAGACATTACAGGGACGAGTTGTATTTCTGTTCCTGGAAGCTCCACCAAAGCACCAAGCCTTGCCCCAAAACAAACACGTTTTTTCCAGTTATCAAGGAAACATCTGAAATGAACAATATCCGGTCTGATACTCCAGACAATGTCCTGACCTGATTTGCTGGATATGGTCCAGAATTGATTTAAAAAAATTGGAATCAAAATTAAGCTGTTTGATTTTTGGGAAACTGTGAGAGATACTATGTCTTGATAAATAGTTAAATGTTTGTATATCTGATATTCCAACTATGATCAACACCTGTGTGGTGTAAAGCCTCGTTTCCACCAAGCTGTGCAGCTCAGTTCGGGACATATTTATTGGCGTTTCTACCATTGAAAGTTGGGAATGGTACCAAAATAACTGATCCGTACCATCCTACTTTTTTTGCTATGCTTCTGTTGGGGTGCTTAGCGTACTGATCCGACCCTAAAGGGTGGAGTCAGACACACTGCAGTCCTTCACTCGTGTGACAGCGGTAATAAAGGACAAATACAAAACATACCATGTTTAAACATCCTGTGGATTTGGACAGAGTATTGTCAAGGCTGTGTTTGTGTCTTTGTGACTATTGTAAGCGTGTAGCAGCGCCACATGGATGACTTTAGAGATACAGACCTTCCAAGAATCATTGATCTTGAGCGCCGCTGTGATTTAGTGATGTGTAAGGGTACAATTGGCTGTTGAAACGCAAGCAAGATCAGGGTTTATCTTACCAAACTGAACTGAACTAAACCTGACCACTTGGTGGAAACGGGGCACAATTCAACCCCAATGACCAGACTTGTTTAACTCAAAGCCATTTTTGATTTTTTTTTTAAATTCTGCTCCAGTGTACATAATTTGTGTTGGCCTCAGTATTCAAAAGACACCTTTGAAAAAGTTGTGCGGGCTTACCTCATGATTTAGTTACTCCATTAACGTTCACAGGAGAGGTGTTGGAAAAGTTGTTTGTTTTACGGGGGGTAGGGTCGACATATTTTTACACAGCCAATAAGGAAAGTAGGCCAATCAGTTGTTCTCAAAATGCAAAACAGTTGAGGCCATATTTTTCCAGTGAGAAGTCACATATCAACATGTCGACCCGATCATGGAGAGGGCCCTCAGGCATGGCCCGGATGGGGCTTCATTCTGAACGCTGCTGGTTCCTCCAGCTGGGCCTACAACCTCAACGGCATCGCACACTCTGCCCCACCTGTGACAATAAACAGCTTTATTACCTCCTCCCGTCCACTGACGCCATTTAATGCTTTCACTGGGATCATCTTGGGGACACATACAACCCCACATGTGAAACTCTCCCATGCATTTACACTAAACACCCTAAAGCTGACCTGGTGAAGAGACTGTAGACATTTCAGGTCATACAAAACTCTTGCCATGTGGCCTGTCCTGTTTTTATTGTACTCAGAATCATTGATTCACACGTTTGATGCTCTGATTTGATCTGATCTGAACTAGAAAGGCAGACAGAGCGTGTGAAAGAGTTCATGGCTCTAATCATAAGACCCCTCTATTTCAGCCCTGCTCAGAACAGGCTGTTTCTGTGTCTGTACCTTTAAATATGTAAATGAGCTGTGTCTGACCACGCCCCCTCTCTGGAAGAGCTTGGGTGTACTCGGTCTTTCTCGCTCCATGCCCTATTGTTTACGGTGAGAAGGCATACTCAGAGGGCAGAACAAACACCTAGCTGTGGGAGTGTCACCCACCTGGGGGAGGGGTCACTGCCCTTTATGATGTCATGAAGGGAAAATCTCCAAACGGCCTGTTTGAGCACACATTTTCTAAAAAGTGGAGCAGGCAGAAGATGGAGAGGATGGACTTTTCTCATCATTGGGAGGTTTGTAGACAGACTTTTGTATGCACCTGTGTTATGAAATAGACATTGATATGTAAAGAAAAATACTAGCTGCCTTTACAAAAAAAAAAGCAACTAGTAGTTGGTTTAAAGTTCCTTTTCAGTGACAGGGCAAATAGCCAATTACAGTTTAGGATTTTTGAAGTGGCACCTGGGGGTGGCCAATCAGATTTCTAAGGAGTCCATGCCACCCCTGGCTGTAGGCGTCTGCTGATATAGGTGTCTCTTTCACAATGAGAGTTGATGGTTTAGATTCCTTTTTAATCCAACCACAGGCTACTGAGAAATGCTCTTGAAAGCTGGGTGCAGCTTCTGGCTTCACACAGAGGTCAAACACAGACTACAGCTTCACTACTTCATTACATAAGAAGCTGTCGGCATGTCGGCCATACATCAGGTCCTCACGCTGCTCTTCATGCACACTACAGAAGCTCAGAATAACATGAACCGTTGCCTTCATTGAGAAGCAAATGAATGGTCAGATTAATTGATCTCAGATGTGTGAATGGTTCCAGTCCTGGTGAGAAAATAACTTCTTGCCTTCTCTTTTACAACCTCTGGCTTATTCTTACATTTATATATTTGTGTTTTTTTTTTTTTTGTTGGACCATATTCTGCCCAGTCCTCATAACTCCTTGAAGTCACACAGACTCATTAAAGTGATTGATTGGCTGCTTGGGGCTTCGATTTTTCCACTCGTTTATTTACCTGTTTTGGAGCGCATTGGAGTTTGCACCAGCGGTAAGGTAACACGATCCCTACCCTCCCCCCCCCACCCCCCCCCCCCACCCACGGAAGAATTTACATGACATGTATCTATGTAGCATATTTGTAGTTTAAAGTTCTGGTTGCTCACCAGCTCTTTTCCCTGGGCATCTTAGGAGACAGCTCTGTAGGTTAAGAAGTGTTAAAGAGCCACACACATGGTTTCTCAAGCTGTAAATTTTATGGAAAATTTCTGATGTGGTTACAGATTTATACCTCTTCAACTAAGCACAGCAGCTGCAGGTAATTACTCAGCCGCCTTTTCCTACGTCGACCTGTTTGTTCTCTTTTTTTCCACTTGGTCTTTCTCTGAGTTTACTCACCTTTGATCTACTGAGACGATGCACTGAGGTGATAAACCAACAAACCTATATATCCTTACACAGGACACAGGAGGTCATGTTGTGTCAAATCCAATAGCTTCACACTTCCTACTGTGATTTACTTTTGTCAAATAATTCTACCTGAATGTGATTTCTCACCACCAAAGAATATCAAGAAGCCATTTATAAGGTTTAATTATCACCGGAGAGAAATTACATTTGGTGGAAACACAGACAAACACAACTTTAACAGATCCAGATTGTGTTGTAGTCAAGACAACATTAACTGAGACCAGGAGTAACCTGAGACCGAGACATTTAGGAATAAAGACCGAGTCAAGACCAACACCAATCCAGGATGAGACCAAGACAAAACCAAGACCAAGGCAGGACGAGACCAAGACAAGACCAAGACCAAGACCAAGGCAGGACGAGACCAAGACAAGACCAAGACCAAAACCAAGACCAAGACCAAGACCAAGACCAAGCCCAAGGCAGGGCGAGACCAAGACAAGACCAAGACAAGACCAAGACCAAGACCAAGACCAAGACCAAGACCAAGACCAAGAACAAGGCAGGACTAGACCAAGACAAGACCAAGACAAGACCAAGGCAAGACTAGACCAAGACAAGACCAAGACCTAGGCAGGACAAGGCCAAGACAAGACCAAGACCTAGGCAGGACGAGACCGAGACCAAGACCAAGACCAAGACCAAGACCAAGATCAAAGGCAGGGCGAGACCAAGACAAGACCAAGACATTTATGGATCGAGACCGAGTCAAGACCAAGACCAAGGAAGGACTAGACCAAGACAAGACAAGACCAAGATCAAGGCAGGACGTAACCAAGACAAGACCAAGACCAAGGCAGGACGTAACCAAGATTAGACCAAGACCAAGGCAGGATGTAACCAAGACAAGACCAAGGCAGGACCAGACCAAGACAAGACCAAGACCAAGACCAAGGCAGGACGTAACCAAGATTAGACCAAGACAAGACCAAGACAAGACCAAGGCAGGACGAGACCAAGACAAGACCAAGACCAAGACCAAGACCAAGACCAAGACCAAGGCAGGGCGAGACCAAGACAAGACCAAGGCAGGACTAGACTAAGACAAGACCAAGACCAAGGCAGGACTAGACCAAGACAAGACCAAGATCAAGGCAGGACTAGACCAAGACAAGACCAAGACCAAGGCAGGACTAGACCAAGACAAGACCAAGGCAGGACCAGACCAAGACAAGACCAAGACCAAGGCAGGGTGAGACCAAGACAAGACCAAGACCAAGGCAGGACTAGACCAAGACAAGACCAAGGCAGGACCAGACCAAGACAAGACCAAGACCAAGGCAGGACTAGACCAAGACAAGACCAAGGCAGGACCAGACCAAGACAAGACCAAGACCAAGGCAGGGTGAGACCAAGACAAGACCAAGACCAAGGCAGGACTAGACCAAGACAAGACCAAGACCAAGGCAGGACTAGACCAAGACAAGACCAAGACCAAGACAAGACCAAGACCAAGGCAGAACTAGACCAAGACAAGACCAATGCAGGACTAAACCAAGACAAGACCAAGACCAAGACCAAGACCAAGACCAAGACCAAGACCAAGACCAAGACCAAGGCAGGACTAGACTAAGACCAAGACCAAGGCAGGACCAGACCAAGACCAAGGCAGGACGAGACCAAGACAAGACCAAGGCAGGACGAGACCTAGACAAGACCAAGGCAGGACGAGACCAAGACAAGACCAAGACCAAGGCAGAACTAGACCAAGACAAGACCAAGGTAGGACTAGACCAAGACAAGACCAAGACCAAGACCAAGACCAAGGCAGGACTAGACCAAGACCAAGATCAAGACCAAGGCAGGACGAGACCAAGACAAGACCAAGGCAGGACGAGACCTAGACAAGACCAAGGCAGGACGAGACCAAGACAAGACCAAGACCAAGGCAGAACTAGACCAAGACAAGACCAAGGTAGGACTAGACCAAGACAAGACCAAGACCAAGACCAAGACCAAGGCAGGACTAGACCAAGACCAAGATCAAGACCAAGGCAGGACCAGACCAAGACAAGACCAAAACAAGATCAAGACCGAGGCAGGACGAGACCGAGAACAAGACCAAGACATTTATGGATCAAGACGGAGACCATAAACATCACTGAGAAATCATCATCTTGTGTGCAGCGGTCACTCGTTTAGACTGTAACAAATGATTTCAACAAGAAAAGAGTCAAACACACAAGCAGCATCGCTGCACCACACTTTTATTTTTTCTGTTTTTTACAAGAAATTCAAAGGAATTCAAAATGTGAGTTCCATAATTTAACAATGGATAAGAACGTTTCCAGCACACTTCCTGTTTCAGGTCACGGCACCCATCTATAAACCTCGCGTCAACTCTGTCTCAGCGGTCGGCGGTCGAGGGGCGATAAATCAGTCGGTACAGGACCTTGGCACGAGCTCAGCGTTAGGTGGACTCGTAACACTCTCCCAGGCTGCACTGGGGTGAGGTCCCATCATGCGCTCATGCCCATAACTCAAGTGCAGCCAAACCAACTCATTAGTGAAACAATCCTCACTGAGCGCTGCTTTATGTGTGTGTGTGTGAATGAGTGAGAGAGAACAGGGCGAGATTTCATGTTGTTCTGGAAGATTTGTCATCACAAGCTTTTGAACGTATTATATTGTTACAATATCTCTCGTATTCCAACTACCTGTAACATTTTCCGATTTGCTAATATTTTCCATGATATTTTCCCACATTCGACACATTATCCACTCAATATTTTTTTGCACGTTACACAATATTCCAAACGTGCTTATTAACCTTTATGAAAACAGTTCAAACGTTGTGAATGTTCGTGTCGAGCAACACCTCCAAAGCTGACTGTTTGAGATTCATGAGGACTGTGAAGACCGGCGTCGAACCCTCCTGCTCCTTACGTCATCAAAACGTGTCGATGTGACTGCTACAACACTGTGTGAGAAAGTCCCGGTTAGCATCCACAGCACCATGAGCAAAGACATGAACACTAAAGTCGTTTTCATATATGCACTCCTGAAAATATCTAGATCAGGTCACAGCAAGGGCCACATTCATTTAATTGTCACTGCCAGGGGGCCAAATTGTAGTTTAGAAAAACGATTACAGTCAATTATGTCCCAAATTTAACTCAACATATACCAGTGATCAAATATTATTATGCACATATTTCTGCTTTTCATGATTTCATGGCAGGTTTAGTCTTAGGTTTTCTTCATGTTTCAAATTCATTGATATGTAAAAATTGACCTGAGGGCCATGTTGAGGGTTGATGGGGCCCGCCAGTTGCCCATCCCTGATCTTGATCATTTCAGGAGGACTTTCTCCAGAGACTGGTTGGGGGAGCTCCATCTACTCCTGAACCTGGTGTCTGCTGCCGTGACAACGACTCCCATGACCTCAATAGGAGACAGAAAACGGTTTCAGCACATTAAAATGGTTTCAGCACATTTAATTAATTAAAGTTTCCAGTAAGATGATTGGGTGTTTAATTACTCGATCTGTCTCTCAGCTCAAAAACGAGTCTTCGTCGTTGGTCCAGAAACATACGTTAAGATGTCTGACTATAGAGAGATTACAAGAGGAGATAGATCGTGTCCTACATGGGGTTTTAAGCTTCTTGATGAACCGTTACATCCCGCCCACCTGTCAATCAGGTCAGCTACGCGCTATGGATAACAAGTATCGTTCATAAAATTAAAACGGAGCCGTTTAAAAAAAAAGAATCACCCCCCGTACAGTGTGTCTCGATCGAGACATGAGCTAATCACACCTATTTGGTTTTTTGAGCCAGGCTGTAAACATATTCATCTCTGCTGTAAAAGCAGGCTTTTTAGAATGGGTGTGTATGTGACTTCCTGTGCTTCTGCAGCCAGCCTCTAGTGGACACTCCAGGAACAGCAGGATTTTTCAACACCGGAGGTTGTTGCTTGGTTTTGTAGATGTTTATTGTTTTCTCCTGACTGCAAACCAAATTCCCCCTCGAGGACGATAAAGTTGAAGTTGAATGGCCTAAACCGGAGGTCAGATGTTCGTTCTTCAAGGTCAAACAAACTCATCGTCACAGGCGACTGGCAGTATTTCCGTTTGGATCCTTTTGCTAGATCGATTACATAAACCAGCATAAAAAGGATTCCAATCCTGCACATTATCCAGGTTTTATTTCTATACCATTAAACCTGTGATTAGATTTCCAAATCCCTCGTTTCCATAAACTTCTATTAGTGTGTTGATGAAGCGATGCCAGAGTTCAACATGCCCTCTGCCGGGTTTACTTTCTAAGAAATCATCGTTTTCTTTTTCCAGCTTTAAGGGATGTGAGGTACAGAACAGTCTGGACCTAACTTTGAGGGTCTTCCAGTTCTGTTCATTTTTATCTGTGGCTATAAAGGAGGAGAAAATGGAGTCAGAACCAGTAGGTACACTTTGCCTTCTCCTGTCCTGTCTGCGTGAAAAAATGTTCTGCCATGACTTTGAACTAACAACCAAACAGTAAATCTTTCCCACTAAGACAAAGCAAAGCAACGCTGCAGGCAACACGTGTTCATCTCATTAGAAAGAACTTATTGGGTTGTGTTTCTTGTTGGGCCGCAGACACATTACTCCCTTGAAAAAAACCTTGTAAAGGGCGCGTTTTAATTGAAGCCTTGCCTTCTGTTTTAGTTTAATACCGACTATTCAACCATTATAGTATGTTTCAGTGCATAAATCAATTCAGCTCTCTCACTCGAGGGGCTGAACTCAATTATTTGGCCCGGTTTGGGCTGATTTTGATTGCTGAACAAGCAAATGAGACATGACATGGAAAAACACATCCCGTTTTATACGACCCTGAAAACAGCTCTAAGTGTGAGTGCTGCCTGCACACTTCATTTGATGTATTTCTCTGGGAATTGATACAACTGTTTTATTCTTTTAACCGTCTTTTGAAGCCCCTCCTCCCCGCGATCCATTGTTTTGTATTTCTTGGCATGAACAAAGCTGAAAAGCAAATACCTTGTTGATATTGTCACCCGGTAACTAGAAACACACACAATGTGAATAATGAAGTGATCTGCTCTCATAGTTTCAGTCTGTAAAGGTTCCACTGATCATATTAGTGGATGAAGCCTGAGTGACGTCACCCATCTGATCCTGCAGGGGGCGCTGGAGTCCCATCGATGGCGGTCTCCATGCTGGAAATGCTGTCTCAGTCTAACTTTCAGTCAACCTAACGACAGGCTGAGAGCTGAGGCGGGTTTTAAACCTCCTGACAAACCGTTACACCGCGCCCACCTGTCAATCAGGTCAGCTACACGCCTTATTGTGAATAACTCTTATCCTTCATCAAATCAAAACTGATGAGTCATCAAAACATTCACCCCCCGTACAGTGTGTGTCCATCCAGACATGAGCTAATCACACCTATTTGGTTTTTTGAACCAGGCTGTAAACATGTTCATCTCTGCTGTAAAAACAGGCTTTTTAGAATGGGTGTGTATGTGACTTCCTGTGCTTCTGCAGCCAGCCTCTAGTGGACACTCCAGGAACTGCAGGATTTTGCACTTCAGCATTGACTTCATGTTTCAACACCGGAGGTTGCTGCTTGTGTCAGACATAAAAAAAACTCAAAGTTGACTCCATCCATTGTCTTCCGCTTATCCGGGGCCGGATCGCGTTGTGGCAGCAGGTTAAACAAGTCGCCCCAGTCATCCCTCTCCCCAGCTCCTCCTGGAGGATCCCAAGGTGCTCATTTTAAATAGTATGTGTATGTACATTTCATTCCAAACTTTTATTTAACTCTCAAAAATCATTTTGGTTTCCCTTATTTACAACGATGTCGAGATACATGATGGAAGAGGGACGCAGGAAGTCAGTCTTTGGCCTCTCATTCAATCCGTTTCCCATCAAACCTGACCTAGTTCAAGGCGCTGCCAGAAAGAATCTTTAACACAGAATCAAAATGAGGTGGCGATTCCAGTCCGGGTGTTGCTTTGATTGATACTTGTACTCTTTGACGTCATTATAAACCGCCTTGAAACGACCCAGTGACAGATGATCTCAGACTCACTCTCACACTTCTGGTCACTACTGTGTGTGCTCGGGCCTTTTTTTTGGCAAGTGTTGCCGGGAAGCTCATAATGGGATGGAAACGTGCCAGCATCCTGAGAGAGCTGACTCGGAGAAAAATGGAGCAGTAAGTTAATGTTTTCCTTTTTCTTTTTTTACTCGGCCTCTCCTTCCGTCTCACCCCGTTGATGGTGTGAATGTTGGATGGAAGTGGAATTAATGACTTCTGGATTACAAAGTGTGTATCTCCCTTTCTTGATCTGTTCCTCCCTCATTATGTCAGTGCAGACGCTGCCGATCAGACTCAAAGCAGCTCTGGTCGCTGTCCAAGGCGGAACAAAAACTTGTGGTTTTTCTATTTCGCATGAAAGTGGAGTCGGTCCACATTCTGGTGGGTTCCAATAATGAGAGTCTGACCGGGACAGAGCGTGCGGTGAAGATGCTCGAGGTGAGCGAGGGTGGAACGGAGGGAAGCAGGAAAGGAGAAACAGATTATGGAGAGGGGAGCGGCCGATTTGAGAAAAAGGACACAGGGTGATCGACGGGCCACACACTCGCCATGATGTAAGGAGGAAAGATTTTTGGAAGACGCAGATTAAAGTGTCATTTAGTTTCTGGTGTGTGAAGTGTGGGTGGAGTCCAGTTTCTCTTTCTCGTTAAAGCTGGAGGACTCATCCCTCACACTCTTCTTCTTAATGTGGGGACAACCCTAAGCTGCTTTTATCCAAGAAGAAGAAGAAGAAGAATTAAAAAGTGTTTCCATCCACTTTTGTTTTTTGTTTTTTTGCACATTTTCAATTGGCACATTTAAAAAACTTCAGTGTGACAAATAAGTTTTCACTCTCACTGAAGATGGAAAGTTGGTTTACAGGCTCGGCTAATACAACATGACACACCGGAGACTTAAGGTTGCTGATGAAAGCTTCAGATCTGTGAGGAGGGGACAGGACTCCGATGACATCCCTCAAATCAACACTTGAAGCAAACATTTTTTTCCACGTGGTGTCGAACATGTGAGGGTACCTGCACCAGCTCTAACTGGTGATCCATCCATCCCTCCACTCGTCTGTCCAACAATCTGTCCATCTATCGGCTCCTGCTTGTCTGGAGAGTCAAAATGGCGGCATGGTAATCCAGATGTCCCACTCCCCAAAAAATGTTTCCAAACCAATTGGAAATTCAAAGAGTATTTTTTTATGCTTCACTGATTACAAAGAAATATGATGCCCCTAAAGCGGCGGCTGAATTTTATCTTCAAGAACAAACTTTTTTGAGTGTCTTTGACAATTAAAGACCCTCAGAATCTGCTCCTTCTCCTCCTCTCTGTCTCCATTTTGAAAAATGACTTTGCTGTTTGCTTGAAGGGAAACGAGTGTCACCGGGTTTTGGGATGTTTTTTTTGTGTGCAAAGCAGCCGATAAAGTTTGTCTTTTCAAATGCTTTGTGAAGTGTAAATATGACCTGAATGAGAAAGCACCTGGACAGTCCAAACGTTACACAAACCTAAACATCAGTTATGTAAGACGCTGCAGCACTAACAGGCCCCGCCCCCCCGCAGAGAGGGAGGCTGGACTCCGCATAGTTTCCATTCACTCCTTCACTTACACTTACACAAATAATTAAAGGGCATGTTTTTAAGTGGGCTCCGGAGTGGTCCTGATGTCTGATCTCAGCTTGGCTCGAATCAGACGGACCACCGAGTCGGGTCACTGACTGTCAAAGGAACAAACAGCTGACCCCGCTCAGATCCGGTTTGGACCGGAGCGGTTCATGGGGAGACGCTTCAAATTCTAAGATGTTCTGGACTTTGAGGATAAATTCTCAGTTACTGTTTCAAGACGGCGGGAAATAATCTTTTCATTTTGATCCCCCCCCCCCCCCCCCCCCGTGATCAC
>NC_089215.1:1099997-1144997 GCF_963930695.1 Labrus bergylta | reverse complement strand
AATCTCATCAACTTTCCCAAAAGTGACTGCATGCTGTTAGATGAGCTTAAAGGATTTATATGTGATTTTTTTGATCCAGCAGATGTCGCCCTTGATCACCAGCATGAAACCAAAACAACTTGCGGTTCATTGTTGTGTTAGCATGCTAATGCTAGCGATCTTTATTATGCTGGTATCTTCACACTGCATGTAAATTTACCTGAAATGAGCGTGATCTAGAAACACAGTTAAGCAGTGAGTACAGTATGTTATTCTTCTTTTCTCTAGTCCCTCAATTAAACAACTTTTATACACGAGGGGAGGAGTCAGCCGGCCGTCCTGGCGATGTAAACAAAGTGAAGATAGGACTCTGAAAACTCTGAAAACATCACAGACAGTGGGACTCGGGTGTTACACCCATTGTAGACAGTCATGACTCAGAGTTATTTTCAGAGGATAAACTTGATTTCTACATTTAAGTGTGAAAAATCACATAGAAAGACTTTAAACCCTTTGAATGTGTTTTGTGCATTAGTGTCTTTTAATCTAATAAGCACAGGTTAACGTTGCGTTCTTTAACTCAGAAGTTGGATGACTGAGCTGGGAATGACGTCACACCCGAGCTGACCGCCTTCCTGTTAACGAGTTTTAACAAGTCGAAGAAGCAACATGGACGCCTCCAGGACGGTAACAACACAGTATGTGATAGTTTGTCTTCTGACTACTTTTTACACCGCAGGTCACACCTACACATTCACACACTGATGAAGCAGTGTCTTACCTAAGGACACATCGGACATGTGGCTGCAGGAACTGGGGATCGAACCCCCGACCTTCAGGATGAGAAATGTCCGACTCTACCCACTGAGCCACAACTGTCCAAGATAGAACTTGCAAAATACTATCTGTGTGATTGATTTAATTACACAGAAGCTAGACGAGGTTGCAAATAAACACTCAAATGCACAGCTTGTAATATTCTTGATGCATGGAGCGGCCATGTTGGATTCTGAGCTCAGGTGTCTAAAGTTCCTCCAGGAGGCGTTCTGGATGATGTATCCAACTGGCAACTTGGAATTTCCGACTTCCGAGATCTGATGGAACGAGGGTCATGTTCAAAATCTGTGCAATCCTTTCAAGAATTAAGAGCGGCTCCATTTTTGTTTGAAGTCCTTCATTTCCATACCTGACATATTGCCGTATGGTGTTGGACTTTCAGTTTCTAAAATTTGTAAAAATCATTTGCTGCTCTCCAAACTCTGAGTGTTTGATTCAGCCTCTGATAATCAGTTTTTTGTTTGAGGCAGAAGAACCACTTCTAGCAGCTGTGACATACTTAACTCAAATCCTCATTGCAATGTTCATCGAGCCTGCATCCTGAACAATTATGTAATCACAGTCCTGATCCATTCCCAAACCGAGGAGTCTGAATCACTCACTGAATGAGACATAAACGCACCTGACTTCCTGCAGGGGGAACTGCATGCTCATGGCGCTAAGTGTCGAACCTGTTTGTGTCAAGCTCCAGCGCAAGCATGAAGCCACATTCCAGCGAGCGGCCGGCTTTAATTTTGGGACGTTTTCTAAAGCGATCTGATTGAGAACAGAATGTGAACGGATGAGGGACATCGTATCCTGCCATGCGAGTTGTATTTGTCACAGTGTTATTTCATGCTCCTGACTGGAATGATCTTCGAGGAAGGCTTTGATGTCTTGACCCTGCGTTTTTTCAACGGACCGTCACGGCTGGGTGGCCAAAGCCACTCTGTTGGGGGAAAGTCTCTCAGAGTAAACACTGTGAATCACAACCACACATTCAACCAGAGAAATGTTTAAAAAAAGAGTCTGGACATGCCCTCTTTGATGTCACTCTGGGCACAGATAAGGAAGTCCACCTCATGGCCTGATACCAACTCTGCATCCGGTGAAATCAAGATTTTTTACATTTGACTATCAGCGTGCTATCGCCTATGTAAGCGGGTGTGTTTCTGTGCGTATGTGTGTGTGGTATCCATCGTGAACCAAATGCAAGAAAAGCTCTGGAATTCCCAGCTTCACTTTCAGGAATGTGGCTTCAGTTAGCTCCGTTTGATTTTAGTCCGCAGTCGGCATGAGTCAGGAGTGTTTGGCCAGTCGATACCTTTTTGTTTTTACCCCCAAATTCTTTCCTGTGTGTTCAGCGTTAAATAAGGCAGGCAGGCGGTGAATGTGCAGAATTACATTTGAACCGCTCACCAGAAGAAGTGCTTTTCACTTGCGACTGAAGGGCGTTAAAAGAAAAACAAAAAAAACACACACACATCCGAGTTTGCGTCCCGGGCCCAGAAAGTGTTCCAGTGAGTTCCTTCCTACGAGGAAACATCTGAATGAAGTTTACAGTGCTGAACATTGCTGACTGGTCGACCGCAAGGCCTTCAGACTGCTAAACTGTTTTAGCTGAGCTCATTTAGACTGCAAACAAACACTGGTTGTCACTAGGATCAACATGAGGATTAGCAATGGGAATCTGTGTTGGAATGTTTTTTTTGACATTTAAACAGCGGGTTACGTTGCCAACATGAGGCATGCCTCGAAACACTTGTGGTTCTTGTTTTGTATATGAAGTCACACACCGACACAGGTTGCGGTCCTTTTGTTGCGTCAACATGCCCGCCGTCTTACTGCCCGGTGTTGACGAACGCTGACGCTGCAGGAAAGCAACACATCTTTTAAATTTGGTTTCCCCGGGGTTGGCCAGCTCAGCTATACCGTACCTCGACTGTTTACGTGGTCTTCTCATGGTGATGATGATGCGTGCTCGTCGGGTCAGATGATACATTCTTAGCCCAGTGTCTGTTCTTTTTTGGAGGCTTTTGTTTGCTCGTGAACTTTGGAACAAAGGCAGAAGAAATTAGAAGGTCGTCGGCGTCTTCTTCTTTGTGGTTTTCTAGACGAGTGGTTCTCAACCTTCAGGAGCCGTCGACGCCTCGTCAATGACAAATCACAACCCAAACTTCCAAATCTTCAACTTCCACAAATAAAAAATGACGCCATTTGGAAACAACACACTGAGGTCTTTGTCACCTTTTTGTACACACTGTAAGAAAACTCGTAATTTATGTATTCAGCGTCATAGTTTTGTTAAAATGCAAAACTGACCTCTTAAAAACAAACTTCAAACTTCTACTTCCTCGTCTTTTTTCGTTGTGTTATTGCCATGGCAACCAGCGTAAAAGTGCGTTCATGCCACCTTCTGTGTTGCAGTGTGAGTAAACCATAACAACAACATGGCCTCTGCATCGCGTCCTATACAATGAAATTGCAACACACAACTTTTTTTTCCCCAGGCATAAATGGCTCTGCGAACCACTTTTGGATCCCGACCCACCAGTTGAGAATAAAGGAGGTTTTGAGGTTTTGAACTAATCTCACCCGGACTAGCATAAAACATAATGAGTCTTAGGGCGGACTCAGACTGGGACGTGCTGGGGCACTCCTCTTCCAGCCGTAGCAGGGTCGAGGAAGTGGCCCGGTACAGAACACATACTGGACTTTAAGGTACGGTACGGATGGCCTAGTGGTAAATGGACTTGAGCAGGTCACACCTACACATTCACACACTGATGGTAGAGGCTGCTGTGTAAAGAGACCATCAGTAATAACTCGTCCATTCATACACCGCTGACAAAGCAGTGGGAGCAACTTGGGGTTAAGTATCTTGCCCAAGGACACATCGGATATGTTGCTGAAGGAGCTGGGGATCGAACCCCTGACCTTCCAGTTCAGAGTCGACCGACTCTACCAATTGAGCCACAGTCGCCTCTAGTGTGATTGTGCCTTTAGAGATCTGTCTGTATTTGTTGTCCGAGGTGTCCAAGGCTGTTTGACGTCTTCTCTTTAGTCCGTCTGTTGTAGATGCTCTGAGGTTTAGAGACTCTGTTTCACTTCCATCAGTCTCCTCATATTGTTTCCCACGGCAACCTCAAAACAAACCCTCGACAAAATGATACAACTCATTTGCCTCTCACCAAACCAATAAACGGTCAAGTGAGCGGAGACATGAAGCAGCGCAATGAAAGGAAAATGATCTAATCCAATTCTCTCACTAATGCTTTACAAGACAATATTTACTAAATTTTCAGAATAGACATCGCTGGCAGAACAATCGCTAAAAAGGAGAGATTTTCTCATCCAAAAATTACACTCCATTTTCACTTTCTCCATCCAAACATCAACACTGTGCACCAGGCCAACAACATGACCAGCCTCTGATGGCAGCAGCCCCAGATGTTGATGCGGAGACCTCTGAATGACCGCTCGCTGGGCCCCGTCTCTCACCTCCACTTAATCCCACACAGCTGACTCCAGTCACCGAGAGACTCTGATAACACCGGCACACCGAGGCTAAAAATAAGTCCAGAGGATTCTGTTTTGATAAAATCAAGATGAGTGAGTTTTTTCTCGAGCTGTCCATTTTCAATCATGGCAATCAAAACAGGCCGTGGTGTGAAGCTGACCTCGAGAGAGAGAGAGAGAGAGAGAGAGAGAGAGAGAGAGAGAGAGAGAGAGAGAGAGAGAGAGAGAGACGTTTCTCCTCTCGCTTTGTTTCCATCACCCTCGGAATAATTTCTGCACTTTTTCTGTTTCCTGTTTGGATCTTTGGCCCCGCTGCGTTAACCACTACAATTATTCAAAGAGTGTTGTTGAATGTATTGGAAAAGCTTTGGGTGAATGGGAGGGGAAATGGCTGATAGCATGACGGAGGTGCGCAGACGGATGATTCTGTTGTTGCCTTGGGAAAATACAACAAACAGACCCGTGGAAAAAGATGTTTACACTCACAGACAAAATCTTTTTTTTTTTTTTATCCTTTGTCTTTTGTTCAAATTCCAGCAGAAGTGTTCTCTGACAAAAGGTGTTAAACCTTGGCTTCCTGGTAGAAGGAATATTTGGAAAGTGGATATGGAAAAATGGGCAGTTTTTTTCCATTCGGCTATCACACCTGATTTATTTGAGATATTCCTGGAAGGTCTTGCCACTGCTGCTGTCTCCTGCCTACCCACGCAGAGGCCGGACTCCAGGGCTCACCAGGCGCCCCTTAATCACAAACCACACAAACACTTCTGAGGCTGCAGGAGTGTCGCTCCAGATACTAACAAAACCACAAGAGGAAACCGTTATGATTAAAAATAATAATAAAATTTAGTGAGGGTGGGGGGAGGGGCAGCCAAATTAGAGCCAGCTGGAATATCAGTGGTTGTTCCACAGTGAGCTGCTGCTGCTGCTCAGGCAGTGTGGTCAGGGAGGTTGGGGGGGGGGGGGTTTAGTGCCTGGAACCTGTGTGAAACCTGGCCACTCTAATCTGCCATACATAACATTCTCCGTCTTGTTGTCTTTGTCTGAGTTTTAGTGATAACTGTGATGGAAGTCAAGTGTCTACGACTTCCTCAACGATCTCCTTAAAATCTCAACTTTTTTTTAGGATTTTTGGGCTTTTTATTCCTTTATTGTAGAGCGATGACAGCGGATATAGAGGTAGAAATCAGGGAGAGAGTCGGGAAGCCAAAGGTTGGATTTTAACCCAGGTCACCCGCGTCAAGGACTACAGCCTCTGTACACGGGGCTCATGCTCTAACCACTAGGCCGCTGGCGCTTCTTGACCATTATTTGACCACAAGGGAACTGAAAAGAACCTGCAAACAGCCCTCACAAATAATCAACTTAATATCATTTTATTGCAAAGCTGCTTTTAATCACATCTGGCAGAAATACAACAACAGTAGTACAAAAAACGGAAAAGTCTCTGTGACCTCACACATTGGTTTCTGAAGGACGACAATGGCAGCCGTTGCACGCTGGTTGGTTGACCTTGAGGCGGTCGGCCGTGTATTCCAATGAACTAATCAGACACCAGACTGTAAACATGTTTCTACTGATTTGAAGATGAACATTTGAACATGGGTCTTAGTGGCAGTTCTGGGGCTTTTGGAGCCAGCCTCAAGTGGACACTCGAGGAACTGCAGTTTTCTGTACTTAAGGTAAGCGTTAGTTCTACTGCAACTCAACAGGAAGCGGTCCAGTCTGCATAATCCAAAGTCCATTATAGTTTGCAAAGTGTGAGAGGTCACTGAGAGGTGATGCATTCAACACTTCTATTTAAAGACGCTCCGTGAAGACCTGAGCGATGTGTCATCCCTCCTAATCCACCTCAGGCGTTATCAATCTTCTCAGTCACACCAGCGGACATTTGGAGGGAGAAAAACTTCCTCTGATGACCGTCCAGATCTGACAAAAGACCTTTGTCTTTTCCCTTAACAACACTCTATTTTAGTAACCGATGCTGCATCCAACACCTCACCTCAGGAGGCCTCTACAGACACACGAGCTCCAAAAATATGGATTTCTGTTACTTTGCTTGACTAATTCTAGACGATATTTTGGATATGCATGCAGACCTTCCTGGACTGAATCCCAGTTGTTGGGAATTTGAGTTCAACTTGTAGTCCAGCTTGTCTCACAGTGTCACAGAAGGGTTTTATCAGTAAGTAGATCCCGGGTTGGTAAATCCCAACCAGGACTGAAAATTCAGTCGAGTTTTAAGAATTTTAAGAATGAAATTTAAATGAAATCACCCAATTCATAGAGTGAGAGAAAGAGAGAGAGAGAAAGAGAGAGGAGTGGAGTCAGGAGCTCAGTGTGCCGGTTCCCTCATCCATCTAAGCCTATAGCAGCATGACTAGAATCTGGTCCAAGCCTGAGCCAACCCTCACTATAAGCTTAACAAAAAGAGAAGTTTTAAGCTTGCTCTTAGAAGTGGAGAGGGGGTCTAACAGTTTGATTTCTCCAAAGTAAAGGGACCAGATATTTTCAGGAGTGCAGATGTGAAAACAGCTCGAGTCAGCTAACAGCAATTTTAAAGAGTCAAAGACGTTCTCTAACATCTTGAACTCAGTTCTGTCTTCTGAAGGTGGAAGTCAGACTTTAAACAATGACCAGTGCTCAGGAATGGAAGTGTTGTAATGCTTGAAAGAATGACCGGAAATCTGAACATTTGGTTCCAATGTTAAGCTAACAAATGTAGAGAAGCTCATAAAGAAGACATGCCATGTCTTTTCTAGTTCGTGTGAGTAAAGTAATATTTGACTCCATGTGGATGGTCTTTAGAGCCTCATGAGGACAGTCTGATGATATAAAATCTCAGGGAACTGCAAATAATCCAGCCTAGAAGAAAAACATGCAGAGAAGAATATTTCTGCATTTGTTGAGTCGGGATGGGTCTATCTTTTTTTTGTTGTTGCAATTGTTCATGGGTGAAAACAAGGTTTGCCTTAAAATCTGTTGTTGATCAATCCCTGGTTGATGAAAACACGCCACCCTAACCATCGAACAATGTTGGGAATGCCATTCAGTGTAGTCACATCTCCACCCAAACCGACACTTTTGGACCAGATGCAACAAACTGTGAAGGTGCAAATGTTTTCTCATCGTTTTCACAACATTTACATGTATTTATATATTTTTAAACCCAACTCCTAAAAATGTCAACCAATCAAAAATATCTGTCATTTTTAGAGATCCTTTTTTTGTCACTTGTGTTTTCATCATTGCTGCCAAACGTCATGAGTGCTTAATTAGTTGCAGGCGCTATTGTTGCTGTAGGGAGGCACCGGTCACTGTTGGGTGTTAACTGGGCTTTGTTGGCCTTTCCTTCAGCACTCGCCAAGGAAGGAAGCAGTTTGCTGCTATCAGATGTTAGTTATACCCTTTTGACTTCTGAGGAAATACAATAAAACCATGGTGGGCATTGACTCTCCGGGCCGTCTGATAAGGTGAAACTCAGCCCTGCACCCTGGGAAATTGCAAGTGGTCCATTGTCCTGACAGATGAGTCAGCATGACCTCATTCCCTCCCCAGGGGAGAGGTCCTGAGCAGAGAGTTGATAATGGGTGGGATGACCATAATTACTTAGTGGCCTGTGTGGTTCGTCAGCTTCCGTTTGCTGCTTCTAGACAATGTATAGACTGACAGATGACGACCAATGATTCTGCCCATACAAGCTTTTTAAATTACATCGATTGTGCCAATGAGGAGTCCTGCAGGCCTACATGCAGAGACTGAATGGAAAGAGGTGCCTGTTCACTGGAGAACATTACTGCTTTTGGCCCCAGGGACTGGGTCATTGACCGGGGTTAGACCTGAGCAGAGGCTCCAGGAGGATAGCAAAAGGCACCTTTCAGACATGCACTATTGAATGTATGTTTTTATTAAAGCAACATTAAAGGAGCAGTATATAACTCTGACACCTAGTGTTTGAAATGGGTACTGCAGTCCAAATTCTAAACATTATAAAGAGCTGTCTCCCCCCCCCTCCTCTCTAGAGTGGATGCTCACTCAGGTCACCATGTGGTGGACTCTGAAGCTTCAGTGTTTATCCAGCTCTGCATGGGTCTGTAAACCTTTCTGTGTTCTAACCTCTCTCCATTTTTCAAAAGCATCTCCAATATTGATCCTAGTTTGAGCACGTTTCTGCTCGTGGAGCTTATTAGAAACATGCAGAGGCTTTTTAGGTCGGGTACAATCACTTCTATCTGAACCACTTCTCTTGACCGCTTCCATCACTGCAACACCTGTTGACCTGATAACTGCTCTCATATCTGACAAACCGAGGGGCGTCCAAAACAGCCGTGGGGGGGTGTCTTAAAAACCGCCTACCTTCTCTGGTCCAAACAAATCCAGAGCATTCAGGAGCAGAATCTAAAGTTAGAAGGAGGACATACTGGCTGCTGCATTGTTGTCAGAGAAGTCAGCACTTCAACATAGCATGTTTCCTTAATGTCTGATCAGATAGTAAGCTACCTTTATCATTAATATCTTACTGACTGCTCCTTTAAACCGGTTCTGGATCGCTCTACATATCTGATTTCATTGTCTTTTTAATTTGTATTATTTTTGTAGAGAAAATAAAACTTATTGAAGAATGAGTTTCTGGCTGTCTTGATCAACAAATGAAGTCATGTGAGCTGCAGCGTGCTACCACAATGATAAATACAGCGGCCCCTCTCTTCTGGCCCGAGGGGCTGTTTTCAATAAATGAGGAGGAAAAGAGTTGACTTCACTGAAGCGGCTCTTTGGTATCGAAAACATGATTCATGTTGTCCAAACGCACGGTTAAGGACACACAGCAGTCGCCCAATGGAAAAAAACTGCCCTTGTTTTCCAGATAGAAGAAAGAAAATCAACATGTGAATTTAAACAGAGGAGGGGACGGAAGATAAAGAAGAGGGAACACAGCAATAAACAAAGCAACAGCTGTAGTAGTGAGGGTTGTGAAACTCTCCTCTGCAAGACGATCCCATTTGAATCTCAAAACGATTCATTTAGGATTCATTCAGATATAGAGTTGCGTCGATAAGTTTCAATTTCCTGGTTTTCTACAGCTCATGCTTTGAGTGTGGACTCGTGCACGTAAGGTGTAGAGAGCGAGCAGGGAGACAAGGAGGTGTGTGATTGGTTCATCAGATTGGTACCTCGTGGCAGACATTGGTTGAAGTTTTTACAGACTTACAAACTGATACAGATGACGGATTTTCTTTGTTCCTTTTTTCAGAGAACATGAGTTATTAATTTCTGTCAGGACCTAAAGACAATTTCCACCAACATCTTAAAAAGTGGATCAGGAGAAAAAAATCACACACCCCGACTTTAAAACTCTATAAAGACTTTGTGGCAGGCTGATGTCTGAGCTAATCTCCACGTGGAGCCAGATGCATTGAATGTTTCTAAATTCAGTTATTTCCTGAGCTTCATGCTCGTCATCAGGAAATCTGACGAGTGAAAGTCTAACAATGGCTTTGTTTTCATTTTGTGATTTAATGTGAGAGCAGCAGTCGATGTGGTTCAAATGAGCGCCAATAATAAGTTGGCAAACTCCGACCATTATCTCCCTCTTTTTTTCAGTCCGCTCAGTCATCTATCAGTTTATCCCTGATTGAAACCCGACGGCAGAGCAGGTCACTTTGAGAACGTCTCCTCGCTTATGAAATTGTGTTAAATTCCTCCGCGGGCATGTTGCTTGGACTCAGGTCCAGATTTAAAAAGGATTTATTGGAAATGAGCAATGACTCAGATTTTCCTTTAGTGTGAGAGATCTACAGTACTTCCTCAGCAGACGGGTGGTCTTGTGTGTTGTTCAAATCCATTTTGATTGGTGAGACGGTTTCATGGCGTACGCCCAGACATGTTTGGACTCGTTCCTATTCTCAATATAATTATCATGATGTAAAAGTCTGCTCGGCTGGAGCGGTACAACATGTCGATGTTGTTCAGACCTCAGGTGACTCTTTCTTCATGACTGGTCAGATTCGATGCTGTCACATGTCTGGGTCGGATCCAGGAAGGCGACATCAGATCAAACGTCTGGCGTCCATGGCGAGCAGCAGGTCAGTAGGATACGGCCCCAGCAGGACTCGGAGCTCAGCTGTGAGGGCGGGCGACCTCTTCCGTCTGGGGGGGAGGTGAACAGGGAAGAAGGTCATCGCCGGGGGCCCGATTCCGTTTCTCTGGCCCCCCTCTCTTCAGGTGGCTGTTGTCGAGCCTCGGGGTAGAGGCAACTGTATCAACACGCTCCGCGGCTTCGTGTGGTCTCGTTCACCCGGGCCTCTCTGAACGCTCACCAGAGCCGACTGTGCACATCGAGAAAACACTGGGGGAAAACAGCAGACGCTGAATAACTATCGCCGTCGGGGGGGCCGCAGTTTGTGGACGGGGAATGAAGCTCAGAATCAGCCCGGAGGAAGGAATGCTTCAAATACAACAACACAGAGCTGCACACATGCAGACTCGGTGTGTTTTTGTTCATTCATGCAAACACAGTCGAGAGATAATTAACAAGAAGATCTGAGCCCCTCTGCACCTTTAAGAAAAAGCTAAAGACCCAGCTCTTTCATGAATACCTACTAACTTAATGCTGATGGTCTCCATATTATTGATGATGATGATGGTAATGACGATGGTTTTTGTTTGATAACGATGACTTATAAGATGGTTTCTATACTGATTAGAGCTCTCAAGAACTGCCCTCAATGTTGTGCTTTGCCTCTGGTCACTTCCTGTCAGCACCTGTGTGTCCAATCAGACTCAAAGCTGATCGTTTGCTCTTACTCACATTGTTCCCTTTTTTCTAGATCCTTGCTTGTGTTGTTCTTACTCTCTGATGTACGTCACTTTGGATAAAAGTGTCTGCTAAGAGAATTGTAGTAGAAGATGAAATCCTTCACTTGAATTCTCAAAATATGATCAAGAATGTTAAAAAAACAAAACTTCATGACATGATCAAATAGTGAGATTATATTTTTATCTAGAGGCTCAGATGTCTGCTGAACAATAAAGTGCTTTCCATGAAAGCGACACATGTCACCTCCCAGCACAGGTAACACGCTCTGTCATCATGTTTTGTTTTTTATAATCCCCATGGCAGTATACACGGTGTGTGTATTTTACACAACCTCAGCTGGAGGTGGTGTTTTTATTGTCTGCCTTTGTGGAGCAGCACTGTTTGTTCAAAGGAATGTCTGTCACCACGGGCGGTATAGTGACAATACAAATGACATGTTTGGCCTTTGCAGGTTAAACACAGTCAGGCTGACATGACAGGCCCCTGCACGGTGTTATGGCAACACACAGATTACCAAGCAGACTGTGTATTTTGGTAACCCTCATACGACGATCGTGTCGCATTTGACATCTTATCAGGCGCAGAGGGATTACATTTTGTGCAGCAGGAGCTAGAGGCAGACAAGTGTTTAGATCTGGAAGGCCAAACTGCTCTGCATGTGCTGCATAGAAATGACAGAAGTGAAGCGTTGTAATCAGTGGCGATTCTAGAGTCTGTTGGCTTCAGAGACTTTTGTTGACCAACTTTGGTTCTCAAAGGAATGTTACATGAGAGTGAGTGCTGTCACATGGGGCCCCATTAGGGAGGGGTTTTTTTTAGCACATTTTGTGCTGTTGCTGCAGTTTTGAGTTTGTCAGCCTTCGGGGGACCCCCTTACTGGTCTGGGGCCCCAAGCAGTTGCCCGCCTTCCCCGTTAACCAGCAGTGCCTCTGGTTGAAATGATTTACTTTCAGGTGACACAGACATTCCTAAAGTGTGCTGTAATGGATGTTTGGTCTGTGGTTAAAGTGTTTGTTATTGGACCAGATCTGAAATGGACAAACTGATAAACCTATCCAATGTGTATGAATGGATAAGGCGAGTGGCAGCTGGTGCTCAGATGGTAGAACCTCTCTTAACTGGAAGGTTTAAGGGTTCAATCCCCAGCTCCTGCAGCCACATGTACGATGTGTCCTTGGGCACGACACCATCAGTGTGTGAATGTGTCGGTGTGACCTGCGGTGTCAAAGTGTTTTGAGTAAACAGAAGACGAGAAAAGAGTTCAACAAGTGTCTGGCTTTGTAAAGCTCTTTTATTGGCCGATCTTGGTCTGAGAGCGCCGCTGCGTGCTGTCGACTTCCTACTGTTCAGACCTCAGGTCACGACTCAGCAACCGTGATCCAGTCCAGCCCGGAGGATCTGTCATCGCCCCGAGGCTCTTATGTTTGGGAGTGTATCATTTAAGTCTCAGACCTCCTGATGGATCCGGGCCCCGGAGACCTGCCGTGACCTCAGGATGTAGTGTGCAGGAGGAGTTGCAGCGGAGGTTTTTTGGCAGGGCCCCGCCGTTCCCGTGCAACTGTTCGCTAATGACCTGCACAGCTGTGAGACCGGGAGGGAATGTGTTGAATATGTTACACGGAGGGCCCAGACTTTCTCTCCCCTCACACAGCTCCAGAACACTTCTCCTCTCACTCTTTTGTTTTTTTATTGATCGACTCCATGTTTCTCGTCTCTTCTATATAATAGAACGTATTCTGAGCCTTCTGTTTGTCTTGGACAAATCCCTGGCAGCTGTTCACACACATAACATTAACATGCAATAGAATATTTCCAGTATTAACTCGATTCAGACAACACCCTGAATAAGAGAGACTCATGCAAACAGCATTTTCTGATTATACTGACCCTCAAATAAAGGTCAGAATTGAACTGAGACCTGGAGCGTGAGTGAAGAGAGGATAGGAAATGCAAACAGGGGGCCGAACTGGGCCCAGTTGTTTTGTCAGAGGGGAAAATTAAACCCAGGTGAAAAATAGACAAAGATTATCGCTTTAAAAAATATGTTTTATGCCAAATAATAGCGCACATCATTAAATACCATGATTTATGTTTGTTTCAGTAAAAGAATTTAATACTAGATTGTGAGTCTGGTTGTTGAGTCGGGGGGGTTCTTCCTTTTGGAGGGGTGGCCACAGGGTGCACTGGCCCCTGTTGGCCTCTGCCTAGAACCGCCCATGGCAAACACAATGCTGGGTGTCCAAACTAAACGTGGGCAAAGTTTCAGATCATGAGGTAAACGAATGTTGGAGTAATCCCAGGATGAGTCAGCAGAGGGCGCTAAACGGCAACGTCATGCTAATCACATGATAGTTCTGCGAGACTTTAACGAGAATGCTTCAAGGCTCTGTGGGGCCGACGAGCTGCCCTCCCCTGGCAACCCTGCAGCGTTCTGCCCCAGAGGAAGAGCTGGCCAATCAGAAGAAAGTGGGCACATGTGGAAGGGGGCGGGCCTTAAAGAGACAGTAGCTGAAACAAACCTTTGAATTGTTTTTTTTTTTACTGACGCCAGTATCCGATAAATGAAGAGTTCCTCTTTAGGTTTCACAGACTGACGACATGAAATGTGAACATGAGGGCGATATGAGATCTTTATTAAACACTCCGTGTGAGGTGCTCTCTTCTGATTGGTGCGCCGTTCTGCAGCCTCATACCAATCAGGCTTCACCAGCCAGCTGCACAGGTGGATCGTATTTTTCCCAATGTAGAGGATCACTGACTCACAGGCCACACACACACACACACACACACACACACACACACACACACACACACACACACACACACACACACACACACACACACACACACACACACAGACGCACACTATGGCCGTTTAGCACACTTTGAAGTGGGTGTGGCTGCAGCTGGAACGATGAAAAAAAATGCTCCTTCTTTGATTATCCTGCTCAAAATGAAGTAAACACAATCAAAGCAGCTGTGTTAAAATGAAAAAAGTCTAAATGTTTGTGTTCCACATTAGTCAGATTTTCATTTGCTCAACCTTCTTTGGCTTTTAACCACGATGGCTCGTGCTCGCTAACGGCCTCATTCATCGCTCCTTTAAATATCTCCCCGCTTACTAAAGTGGCTCCCCGCTCTTATGATTGCATCTATAAAGGAGGGGAAACTCTACCGCCGTGCCTCTGAAAGAATGGAAAACAGGAATGGCGTTTAAACACAACAGGAAAACAAAGCACAGCTGGAGGTCAGGCTGAGATTGAGGGTATAAAAACAGGTGTATCTCCGACCCTGTTTTGTAAATAACGAGATCCGATCTGTCCTCCTTCATGATCCGCTGTGTGTTTGAGGGTAAATACCTCCATGTGGCCCTGCAGAATAAATAAAGAAATGACAAAACATTTTGGCCCGGGGGGGGGAGGGCGGCGGGCGGACTGGAGGGCGGGCGGGGGGAAGCAGGACTTCTGTAAAAACAAACCCAAAATCAGATCCCTGATTGGTCGATATAAAATATCCTGTAGTCCCCACGAGCTCCATCTATCATCACGTCTCATTACGGAGAAATCCAAACAGTGGAGTACCCGATGTGTGTGGGTTTTTTTTTTTTTACACCGCCGCTCTAGGACTCACACGTGTGAGCTGCTGGTCGCATGCAAAATGACATAACGTTGACACACGCTCGAGCGTTACGCCGGAGTGTTTGGGAGTGAGAGTAGATTACGCTGGTTTTCCATGCTGCTCATCCCTGTGAGGAAGCCTCCAACTCATTAAAGTGATCATGAAGCCCGGTGTGTACTTAATCACTGACTTAAGATAAGTCTGATTGGTTGGGAAGCTCTTAAAGAAATGGAAAACCTCTTCTCCGGGTGCACCTTGCAGAGCGACGGCGACGGAAAGAGACGAAGATGACATAAACACTCGGTAATGATTCAATGCACAGAGGGGAGAGAGATCGAGTTTACTGTTCACTCATTGCGGTTCTTAGATTTCCCTAAAGTCAGAGTTTGCTTGGCGGGTAAGCGTCTGAGCTGTGGGGAGATGAGGACTAGCTTCATGCTAACATGTTAAACACAAGTCCTTTAGCAGCCTGAAGCTTTCTCACCCGGGGGGGGGGGGGGGGGCGTCGGCTTGGAAGAGGTGAACACCTGAAGTATTGTAGTACTCGAAATCAGTCTCGGTCTGGAGCCCAATTTTTGAAGATCTTGGTCTCGTCTCGGCCTCAGACTGGGTGGACTCGGGATTACCAATCAAGACCTGTGATTAGAAACCTCTTTCCAAAAGAACAAATAACTTCCCCTGGTTACATGACACGCCCCCTGCACACAAGATGATGATTATGGTCTCGGTCTTGATCCCTTAATGTCGTGGTCTTGTCTCGGAGCACTCTGGTCTCGGGTGTGTCTTGGTCTTGGTCCGTGTGGTCTTGACTACAACACTTCTGTTTTTACTCGAGCACCTTGACAACACGATGACCTCCTCAGAGGAAAAGAAGAAAACATGGAGCACCTTAGCAGTGGAAATAAAAATGCATGTCCTTACAATTCTACAATTCACTTATCAGACTCAGAGAGTAAGAACAACACAAGCAAGGATCTAGAAAAAAGGGAACAATGTGAGTAAGAGCAAACGATCAGCTTTGAGTCTGATTGGACACACAGGTGCTGACAGGAAGTGACCAGAGGCAAAGCACAACATTGAGGGCAGTTCTTGAGAGCTCTAATCAGTATAGAAACCATCTTACAAGTCGTCGTTATCAAACAAAAACCATCGTCATTACCATCATCATCATCAATAATATGGAGACCATCATCATTAAGTTAGTAGGTATTCATGAAAGAGCTGGGTCTTTAGCTTTTTCTTAAAGGTGCAGAGGGGCTCGATGGATGGGATCAAATATTGTTTTAGTTTTATTTTCATTTCAGCTTCTTTACTTTAAGGCAGGGTTGGTCACTTTTAGAAATCTAGCATGATTTTGAAAGTAGCATTCCCTCAGTGCTCCGTCTACAGCAGAGCGTAGTGGGCGCTGCTGGACCGCTCCATAGACGGATCGTCGCGCGTGTGTGTGGTAAAATTGGGAGGTGACGATGCCGACCCAACAGTCACGGCAGCATCAGTGCAGATTCTTTTTCTCAAAAAAAATCCCATTAGTTGTGCAAACAGTTTCTACAGAACACTTTCTCCTTCCTTTATACGGTCCTCTTTGTTTTCGTTTCCCTCCACAGATTTATGCAGAAATTGAGGGGGGAAGCGGTACTGAGGAGGTCCTGCAGGAGAGAGAGAGAGAGAGAGAGAGAGAGAGAGAGAGAGAGAGAGACTAAGCACAATTAGGGTGCTTGCATTCCTCTCGTGTTTCTATAAATACTCTGCACATTTCCTCTCTTCTGTCTGTGATTCTCATTAAAGCGGTGGAAAATCGGCTGCCTCGCGTGGTAGAGCGAGCCCCTTCACTTCTCTCTCTCTTTCTCTGTGAGGGGACGTACTGGGTGGCGGCGCTGCTGTGGAAGGCATGCGTGCAGGATAATGGAGCTCTTATAGACAACGTCAAAGAAAAAGAAGATGTAGCTAAGTTCATTCACCTGCTACGTGCGGCGTCTGCAGAAGTCCAGGTGTTTAACGCTCAGACCTTTTCCTCCGAGGTCACTGAGTTCATGTTAACTTACAGAGCTGTGAAGTTAGTTTCCTATGAAGGCTTGAGTATCCTTAAATAAAACCCGATCTTTAATCGTCTCAGTAAATGCCACAAAATCATTTTTTATGTCACAGAAACAACAGCCAGGATCTGTTTTTGTAACGTGAGCAGAAGGAATCGATTAATCTGTAAGGACGAGGTTAAGGTGGACGGAAGAATCAGCAAAACATTAAACATCAGCTAAACTTCCTCTTAGCTACGACAGAGGATTAGGGCCACGTTAAAAAAACATGTATTTTTTTATTTTGAGATTAAAGTCGTAAGTTTACGATAATAAAGTCGTAAACTTGGTGGTAAACAATGGTGTAAATGTAACGGCCTGTGTTTGCAGATTTCTGGTGAAGTCGGCAGATCTCAGCTCATCTGTCTTCAGGTCACTGACGACGCTCCGTAAAGTAACTTAAAGCAACAATATGTCACTTTTCCATCTTAAAATAGTCGCTTCAAAGTCGATCTAAAAGAACACTATATAAACGTCTGCACGAACACTATATAGAAACTCCTTCACACAGAGAGTTTTCTGCCAGTGTGAAAGCACCATAAAACAATTATGTCTTAAATCTTCCATTTTCTATCAGCATGAAACTTTCTGCAGGGAGTTAAAGATGAGAAACCCGGCCTAGTGAAGGCGTGTTCGACCTACAGGGCAGCGGCTGAGTTAGCATGACGCTTTGATAAAAAAGTTCTGAGGGTCTGTTGGGTTGTTGAGAGGTCTGGTGGAGTCTGATAAGTGCTTAAACTTAAATAAATATGTTGAAGAAAAGGGAGACTTCACCGCCCTCTTGAGACTGTAATGCAACATTACCGGGTGAAGCTGTGATGTAATGTGAAAGCAATCGGCCCGTTTTTAAAAAAAAGTGCTTTTCTTTTATGTTTTCTTTGTGACACTAAAAGCAAATGAAGCATGTGGATCTTTCTCCTCCTCGCTCGTCTCAGACTCCTCAGTCTGCAGAGAAAATGCAAAGCTGCACCGGTCAGGATATTCAGCATGAACAATGAAATAAATCCTGCACTGGCAAATACTCAACCCATTCCTTTTGTTTTGCTCCTTTTAAAAGAATAAAACATAAAAATGTGTAGTTAAAAATTGGGGGGTTCAGCGGAGGTCTCTAATAATTTCAGTGTGTGAGAGCTCAGATCATACTGCGCTCTGTCACTTTGAAACCAAAAGGTATTCATAGGCTGGAAATATTTTTTTATGGTGCGAGCAACGGAAATGTTTGACTCGGGTCAGAATTTTCCCCTCAAACACCAAACCTGAAACCATATGGACACAATAATAAATGCACACAAGCAAACACTTGATAGCACATCATCAAGTCCGGGTGTATCGTAAACCTTTTGGACCTGAGACGCTAATAATGACAGGAAGAGAGACGGATCGCTCGTGTGAGGGTTCAGAGCACGCTGCTCTGACGTCAAGAGCAAACAGAGCCGTCGGTTCTGTCCAGGTTTCTGCGGTTTCCGTGCTTGAAAGGGGGTGGGGTGGGGTGGGGTGGGGTGGGGTGCAGAGTCCACATGAACTCTTCTCTATGCTGCTGCTCCTTGAGTTCTGGCTGTCCTCTGCGTAGCTGCGATGAACTTTCTCAAACCGGATCACACACCCATGAGAAGAGCTGCGTTTCAAAACAGACACAACAGTGAAAATGTGAGAAATGTGATGAACGCCGCTGCTGGAAGAAAAACCTTCAAGGTGGAGATAGACGCGGAGAAAATATCAATAATGTGTTTAGTTTGAATCAAAAAGTAACAAACTTAAATGTATTTAAAGTCAGGGTTGGTCATTTCCTCCAGATCCACTTCTTCAGATTCTGGTGTAAATTGTCTTTAGGTCCTGACAGACATTAATAACTCATGTTCTCTGAAAAAGGAACAAAGAGAATCCATTATCTGTATCAGTTTGTAAGTCTGTAAAAACTTCAACCAATGTCTGCCACGAGGTACCAATCTGATGAACCAATCAGACGCCTCCCTGTCTCTCTGCTCGTTCTCTACCCCATGCATGCTCTAGCCCACACTCAAAGCATGAGCTGAGGTCCACTTCTGGAGCAACGGCGCTCGGTGCATGTAAGGGGGCGTGAGGGGGCGTGGCTCTTTCAGGCGTGGCCTGAAAGAGCTCATCAGCCAATCAGAGTGTAGCGCCGCTGCATGCTAATGTCTCTCTGAGTCTGTACCTGTGCTCTGAAGGGATTTAGTGGTTTGTGTTGATTCTGGCGCCCCCTGTGGAGGAAGTGGCAGATTCTTTTCCTGATGTTTAGCAGGTGCCGTGTTAACTACTTCACCTCTTTAATGAAACATTTTAGCATGAAGCTACGTGATGTTTAACACAAAGAGACCAGCTGAGGGTTAACGGGAGAGTCTTCAGTTTTACAGGTTTGTCATCAAATGAATCCTGAGAGGAACGTTTATTTTATTTTGGGTCTTTTTATGCCTTTATTGGAGGGACAGGACATTGGATAGAGCGGGAAATCAGAGAGAGAGAGAGAGAGAGAGAGAGAGAGAGAGAGAGCGGGGAAAGGAGTCACAGGTCAGATTCAAACCCGACCGCCCCGCGCAGGAATCAAAAAGACCAAATTATTTTCTTGTCTGTACCTTTTGTTGTGTTTTTTTCTTTTTTTCAAAGACAAATCTTTCTCAGTCTGCCTTTACATTGATTCTCTCCTTCAACACGAGGCTCTTCCCTCAAATACTTTTGGCTTGTTTCATATTTAATTTCCTTTTCATTTATGAATCTGAAACAATCAGCACTTTGAAATTTTACTCTTTTAGTCTCCAAGCATCTCAGGACCGAGAAATAAACATTTAAAAGACGACAGAAACTTCCTGACAGCACAAATCAAAGACATCCATTTCAGTTTCATTTGGAATGAACACTTGACTATCAAGTTTGGTCGACTTGTTTTTTTTTCTATAATTGAGACGTTATTTCAGCTGCAGTCGAAGAACTGTGGTTCAGATTCTTTAGATGCAGAGCGGCTGCAGCTTCAGGCAGCTACTGCTCCTCTTTATGAGTCTCTGTGCTGTCGAGCTGCAGTCTGCTACAATCATTTCAGTGTCATGTTACTAACTGTGAGCATGTGCAGTACATGTGTGTGTGTGTGCGTCTCAGCGGTCTTATATCTTACAGCTTTGATTGGACGAGGGCGGTTGGACAGTTTGCTGACTCGTTTGAATCGGAGGTCGAGCCGGTTTTCAGATTCCTCGATTCACACTGATTGATTTCTTTTAATTTTTTTCCACAGGAGGTTCGTTGTGATTTCAGAGCGGCCTTCTTTGTGACCCCGGAGGAGACGATGGAAATGAGAGGAAAATGTGACATCATGAGGCGTTCAGGAGGTTTGTGGTCGGGCGTGTTTTTTTCAGTAGTAACAGAAGCCCCCGAGTCGCGTGCGCCCGCCTCCTCCATGAGTCGCATTCATGTGAACATTTTCATTTTCCGTTTCACAGTTCTTGTTTTGGTGGAAGGTTTTAGTTTATTTAGTTTTTTTTGATTTTGGGTTTTTTTTTCTCCACATGTGCCAGCTCTTGTGGTTTTTCGCATGACGAAAAGTCCGAGAGCGCGGCCTTTTTTTCCGGCACGGTGGGGGTGAACGCGCCCGGCCCGATAGGTCTTTGAGTTTTTCCACCGCATAACAACAATGTTTCAATTTGTCTAATCGGGGGTATTTAGGCTAAGTAAACTATCACTCTTCAGGATTTCATCTGCAGCCACAGCCCAGTCATGCAGACCTCTTATTTAAACCATTTGTGTGCGGTGGAGCAGGGAGGTGGAGGGGGCGGTGGGGGGGGGGAGCGGGGGGGAGCGGGGGGGAGTGGGGGGGGGCAGCCGGTGCAGATGACAGGAGGATTGGATAACTGAGAGAGAAAGTCTGGGACGCAGAGAGTGAGAGGTCTTGGCAGGGAGCAGGAAACCACACACAGTTTGCGTGATTCCTCTGCTCTCTCTCTCCGACTCCACCGTCTCTTCTTCTCTTCTTCTTTCAGCTGTCTCTCCAAAGCACCTGCATGACCTCTGTGACCTTTGAACTCTGAAGAGACACACATGTTCTTATGTTACATCATCTCGACAATAGAGAAGGTGTTTCGAAGCTTTGCTCTGAGAGAGAGGTCAGTGGAGATCGGAGGGTGTAAGCTTCAAGCTTCATAAAGTTCAGGTCCATTTACCATTGGTATGAATTGGCGCTGTACAAATAAAGATTGATTGATGCATAACTTCTGCATTCATTTAACATGTTTAGTTTAATGCATGTACAGTATGTTTCCAGCTCCCCCAGGTAAAGAAAAATATACCTCTAATGAAGAGATAAGACTCTGAAGGAGACATAATGATGCCCTTTGTGGCGTTTGAATATTTAATCTATGTACCTACTAAAGTATGTTCACAATAACTAAAGTTTGAAAACAGTGTTTGTTTTCATGAACTGCCGCTCCGTGCACCGGCTCTCTTCTGACTCTCTCTCTAAGGCTCTGAAGTGACCACGTTCAGAGTCCCCACGTGTGCCAAGTCTGATCTGATTGGTCGGCCTGTCGGCTCTGCCGTAATTGGTCACGCCCCTTTTACCATGAAGCCACTGGCTCCGTCCATTTTCGAGGGGGGCTAGAACCGAGCGTTACATGCAGCTAATGCTACAGCTAACAGGAGAACGTAGATGTGTCTAAACATGCACAGGACACTTTGAAAACACACTGAAGAGCAGATAAAACCAGAAGAAGAAGAATATGGGACCTTTAATATTTATGGATTAAGCACCGTCGCTGTCCTTATCAAACCTGCTCCATAGATTCATGTGAATGGAGTGTCATCCTCGCATGTTGAACAATCCAATATCCGCTTCCTTTGGTCAGAGGGGTCACGCCCCTTCTTCTTCATCTCAGCTTCCTGCATCGATTTAAGGATCATAAACCGGCCTCGTAAAAAAAGTTTGAGCCGGGACGTGAGAGCCAGGATCCGGACCCAGCCAGCGAGTTTTAATAGTAAAGGTTTATAATGAAACACTCCTTGAGCCTTTCTCCCAAAGCGCTGACGTTATCCACTGGATACGGTACTATCAGCAAGGGGGCAGGAAGCTGAGAGGATGTAAGAGAGAGGGAGAGAGAGAGAGAGAGAGGAGAGACAGAGAGAGGAGAGAGAGAGACAGAGAGAGGAGAGACAGAGAGAGGAGAGAGAGAGAGAGAGAGGAGAGAGAGAGGAGAGACAGAGAGAGGAGAGAGAGAGACAGAGAGAGGAGAGACAGAGAGAGGAGAGAGAGAGAGAGAGAGGAGAGAGAGAGACAGAGAGGAGAGACAGAGAGAGACAGAGAGAGAGAGAGAGAGAGAGAGAGAGAGAGACAGAGAGAGAGAGACAGAGAGAGACAGAGAGAGAGAGACAGAGAGAGACAGAGAGAGAGAGAGAGAGAGGAGAGAAAGAGAGGAGAGACAGAGAGAGAGAGAGAGGCGAGAGAGAGAGAGAGAGACAGAGAGAGAGAGACAGAGAGAGACAGAGAGAGAGAGACAGAGAGAGAGAGACAGAGAGAGACAGAGAGAGACAGAGAGAGAGAGAGAGAGAGGAGAGAAAGAGAGGAGAGACAGAGAGAGAGAGAGAGGCGAGAGAGAGAGAGAGAGACAGAGCGAGGAGAGAGACAGAGAGAGACAGAGAGAGAGAGAGAGAGAGAGAGAGAGAGAGGAGAGAAAGAGAGGAGAGACAGAGAGAGACAGAGAGAGACAGAGAGAGAGAGAGAGAGAGAGACAGAGAGAGAGAGACAGAGAGAGAGAGAGAGACAGAGAGAGAGAGAGAGGAGAGAGAGGAGAGAGAGAAGAGACAGAGAGGAGAGAGAGAGAGAGAGAGACAGAGAGAGAGAGAGAGGAGAGACAGAGAGACAGAGAGAGAGGAGAGAGAGAGAGGAGAGAGAGAGGAGAGAGAAAGCGAGAGGAGAGAGAGAGAGAGGAGAGAGAGAGAGAGAGAGAGAGACAGAGAGAGGAGAGAGAGAGAGAGAGAGAGAGAGAGACAGAGAGAGAGAGGAGAGAGAGAGACAGAGAGAGGAGAGAGAGAGAGAGAGAGAGAGAGACAGAGAGAGAGAGAGACAGAGAGAGAGAGAGAGAGAGAGAGAGAGAGAGAGAGAGAGAGAGAGAGAGGAGTTTTGTCATGAGGGGGTTCGGTCTGTGTTTGTTGTATAGAGCAGATGTTTTGAGGTCACCGTCGCTCGGTCCGCCTCCCCACGAGTGTTGACACTTGTGGGTTCGGAGTCAGACTTAATGAGGGAATCATGATGTGTGGGGGGGTTCAGCGAATGAGCCACCATGACTGTTCATATCCTCAAACACAGAGGACGAGTTGAACAGCACCCTGCAGCTCACCATGACAAGTTTCAGCTTCAGTCACATATTTAAAGTTTGAACCTCACCTACCCCAAATATGTGGCTGCTTTGTTTCCCATCGTCCACACTGAGGTACTGAGGGACGCATTCCTCCACTCGTCCCACCAGAAAGCAACAGCTGAGCGGGGGAAGTCAAAGTAGACAAGAGATTTAGCTGAACAGAATATTTAAAAGGTGGAGCGTTAAAGGCCTGATATCAAGACGTGTACTGTACCTTTAAGAGGCGCTGCTTGTCAACAGGCAAGGCAGGAAACTGCTTGGGGGACCCAGGCCAGTAGAGGGCCCCCCACGGGCTGACAAACTTCATCCTCTCCGTCTTCTGCCTGCTCCACTTTTCAGAAAATGTGCTCAAACAGGCCGTTTGGAGATTTTCCCTTCATGACATCACAAAGGGCAGTAGCCCCCCCCCCCCCCAGGTGGGTGACACTCCCACAGCTAGGTGTTTGTTCTGCCCTCTGAGTCTGCCTTCTCACTGTAAACAATAGGACATGGAGCGAGAAAGCCCGAGTACACCCAAGCCCTTCCAGAGATGGGGCGTGGTCAGACACAGCTCATTTACATATTTAAAGGTACAGACACAGAAACAGCCTGTTCTGAGCAGGGCTGAAATAGAGGGGTTTATAGACATGATCAAATACAGGATCAGAGTGGATTTAGAACAAGAAACTTCACACGCATGTTTTGAGGAGCTCTGAGACTTATTTAAACGAGTTGAAGACCGCCTACCTTCTCTGATTCAAACAAATCCAGATCAATACATCAAAATAGTTTGTCTCTCTTTTTAAGGACATTATTAGCTCGATTATTTGTTCCTCCTCCACAGCAGCTGTTGTGGTGTTTTCAGTGGTCAGAGCTCATTGCCTCCACCTGACTCTAATGGCTTCTTCTCGTTAAAGTTCAAATATTCCCGTCTGCGGTCACTGCCAGCCTGCAGCAGCGTCTGGTCACCACTCTCACCCAGCAGGCTGCGTTCAACATTCCTGTACTGCCCGCCCAGAGCGCGCACGCACGCACACACACACACACACACACACACACACACACAGGTGATGATGTCATTTCCTGCCTGAGGGTCTCCTGCTCTTGACCTCACGGTGCACAGAGCAGCAGACGGTATCTCCAACATGACTCAGGTTAGTCTTGATCTGATACCTCTGAGTGTTACCTCGTGCAACAAACCAGTCAGGGTGAGACGTTTATCTTCATTCTCAGCGATCCCACCCGGAGCATTTCAATAAAAAAACTCTCTGATGAACCACTGTGAAATGTGAGCAATGCCAGCTTTAATCTTCAGGTCATTTTCTTAGGCGTCGTCAGCTTCAACAAGTCGCTCCCAGAAGATACCCGTGCGAAGACGAGCTCTTAATTTGTCAGTGATGGGAGCTGTTATCACCAGCTGGAAAACTCAACGACTTAATGCCTCACAGAAGCTCTGAGCCGCCCGTCTCTCTGCGGACGTGACCGGAGGATGCTGACAGAGGAGTGAACATGTGCAGCGTCCTCTCATGAGGTCTCTCTGTGTACTGAATACAGCTTATAAGTCATTCATTGTGTGTCTGCCGCCATCTGCTGGTGAAAAAGGAGAAGTGTATCTGTCAGCCTGAAATTAATTATTTTTAAAGGATCAATCAGTGAGCAGTGTAGAGAGTGAGATGATAAAGGTATCTTACTCTCTGATCATTAAGGAAACATGTTATGTTGAAGTGCTGGCTTCTCTGACAACAATGCAGCAGCCAGTATGTCCTCCTTCTAACTTTAGATTCTGCTCCTGAATGCTCTGGATTTGTTTGGACCAGAGAAGGTAGGCGCTTTTAAGGCGACCCCCCAACACGGCCGTTTTGGACGCCCCTCGGTTTGTCAGATATGAGAGCAGTTATCAGGTCAACAGGTGTTGCAGCGATGGAAGCGGTCAAGAGAAGTGGTTCAGATAGAAGTGATTGTACCCGACCTAAAAAGCCTCTGCATGTTTCTAATAAGCTCCACGAGCAGAAACGTGCTCAAACTAGGATCAATATTGGAGATGCTTTTGAAAAATGGAGAGAGGTTAGAACACAGAAAGGTTTACAGACCCATGCAGAGCTGGATAAACACTGAAGCTTCAGAGTCCACCACATGGTGACCTGAGTGAGCATCCACTCTAGAGAGGAGGGGGGGGCAGGTCTCTATGATGTTTAGAATTTGGACTGCAGTACCCGTTTTAACCACTAGGTGTCAGAGTTACACACTGCTCCTTTAAAATATGTATTAAAATCCTGAAAACCTTACTGTTATGATCAACCATCAAATAAATGCAGAATTTGTGTAGTGTTATAAGAATTAAGGCGTTCATCATGAGAATGACTTTGAGCTCAGAAACATGTCGAGCAGTAAGACGGTCCCGTTCTCTCTCCAGACTCGTCGAGCTTCCTCGGTCTTCCAGGATGTTTGATGCTTGAAGTGACTCAGACTCCCAGAGGAGGAAACAGAAGCAGCAGCTTCCTCCCGGATAAAAACAGCAGACCTGTTTAAATTTAGAGCGAGGCTGTTTGCTTTTGTGCAGCTGCCGGAGGAGGTTAATGTGTCCCATTGTGTACAGTGTGTGCGTGTGTGTGTGTGTTTGTGTACAGTGTGCGTGCGTGTGTGTGTGTGTGTGTGTGTGTGCGTGTGTGTGTGAAGTCAGAGAAAGAGGATGCAGGGGTTCAGACGTTGAACAGACCAAACAGGACTCATGGGGGGGGAGTGGGTCAGAGCGGTCGAGTCTCAGACAGAAAATGATGCAACAGAGCAACCAATCACAGCTCTCTGCTGAACCTCTAACTGTGCATTAATATATGACCCACCTTTACCTGCCTGAAGGCCCCGCCCCCTCCTCATTTACACAGTGTGTGTTGTGCAGCAGCCGGGCTCTAAAGATGGTTAGATCCTCTTGATGCTCCACATTGGTCCTGATTGACGCTTTTAATTATTGGGTGCTTTTTCCGACATGTGGTTAACCTTTAAGTTTTGGATGGACACAGCGGCGACTCTAGAGTCTGTCGGGGCCCCAGGTAAGAAATAATCGGGGGCCCTACAACTTGCGTTCATCACCATCATGTCCTCCATTGTCCTGATGCTTCCTCCTCCTCGTTCTTCTTTGTAGACTTTCATTTACAAACTTTGGTTTTCACAGCAACAAGGCTGCAACACTGAGGCCCCCCCATTAAGGAGGTTTCTTACTGTCATTGCAAAAATTTGCACATTTTTGCTCCGCTGCTGTGGTTAAAAGTTTGTCATCCCTCAGGGGCCCCCTATTGGTCTGGGGGCCCCTAAGCATTCGCCTGCCTTGCCTGTTGAAGCAGCTCCTCTGGGGCTCTCCCACACAGAGAAATACAAAAATCAATCCCTGATGATTCCACTCCGCTCCACTCTGGACTCAGCACGTCTGAGTTTAGTTATGTTTCTTAAAGGAGCAGGACGAACTGTTCACATGATGGTCCAGACTCAGAGCCTGACCACTTTGGACCCCTAGCGCAGGTTTAACAGGAGAGGAAAGGAAACCAACAACATGCTCAGGAGCAGAGATGACAACCTCTGTTTTATTAGTTTATATATTGAGTTATCAACTAAAATGTTATGATACTGATTGGTTAACTGTATGTTCCATCTCATAAATCATTAACTCTGAAATCAATCTGATCAGTGTTTTACATTTTAGAAAGAAAGACTGCACAAAGATTTTGAAGAATTTAAAAAATTGAAATTTGTTTAAAAAAAATCATTTTTATTGATTTTTATTGTAAAAACCTTCAATAAAAATTTGTAAAAATAATCTTTACAGAAGGGAAGTAAACATAATACTAACAGGTTAACATAATATTGTTTTTATCATAGTTTATGTTTTGGTTGTGACAAATTTGGGGAGAGGAAAAACATTCCAAAACAGTCTAAAAATACAATATCAAATTTGATGATTCTTTTATTAGATACATGTACTTCAGATATGGAACAATATATATAATGGAAAAAAATTGGGAATAAAACTTAAAAAATGTCAAAATATTTCCAACCTGACTTTAAACCAATTCGGTAGAATGGCCCTTATATGAGATGAGATGAGATTCAACTTTATTGTCATTACACATATACAAGTATAGAGTAACGAAATGAGGTTTGGCATCTCACCAGAAGTGCAAATAAGCAGATAAGCAGAAAGTGCAAGATATAATAAATTATATATATTATATATAAACACATGTGTGTGTAAATATGAGCAGATGAATCTGTCCTGTGTGTGTCTGTATTCCTCATGAAACAGTCTGATGGCAGCTCTAAGAGGAAACACTTCCGGCCTTCACTCTTCTGTCATTGGTCAACACTGCAGTACTTCACTGTGACCACAGGGGGGCAGACTGCTCTCACACTCAAATGAAACCATGAGACTCAACAGGTGAGTGAAAAAAACCTCAACAGGAGACTGATTGTGAGTGTTACAGGGCCACATTTTGTTTCTAAATGTTCCAGATTAAAGATTTACTTTTAGGGGATTAAACTCCTTTTTTTAAGTTATGAAATTCGTTAATCAGTTTAAATCGGGCTGTGTTTAAAATGATTATTCTGAAAGGTTGTAGCCAATCAGAAGATCAGCCATCCGCCCGCGAGAAAATGATGAGAATAGAATCCTTAAAGCCTTTTTCTCTTCCACAAAAGAGACGATTTCCTCCCAGTCAGCGGGGTTCTTTTATTCTGAAAATATTTAATGGCAATGTGATGATGATGATGATGATGATGATGATGATGATGTGCCAAATGCATTTGTAGTTTCACATCTGCATACGTAAAGCTCCGACACAACTAATGGGATATTTTTTTTCAACTCTTGTTTTACAGACTGCACCGGAAGTATCTACCTCATGTTTACTCTGTTTGTTTATTTTTGTGTTTATTGTTGATATTTAATATTACACCTTTGTACAAAGAGAGCACAGTTTACCAAAGTAAAAGTCCTTTTGTGTTTAAGCATACCTGGCCAATAAAGCTTCTGATTCTGATTAGTGAAACCTTTACTAAAATATAACTTCCCAACATGCTCCACGTTTGTGGAACAGGCAGCTGCTGCTTTTCTGATAGAGAATAAAATAACGACTTTAATCACGAATTTTACAAAAGAAAATCCCCTAATACTCCTCAGACACAGAAGTAAATCAATTACTTTAATTTAATGTGTTAATTCTGATGAAGGTGTGACAGGCTGCTGTTCATCTGTTTCCCCGAATTTAATTAAAAGAATGTAATAATATTCTTGTAATTAATTTTCTATTTTATTTTGAAAATTCAAAAAACAACTGCAATCTTTGTCTTTTGTCTTTAAGGGGTTAAAGCGACAGAGGTTAATGCATCTCATTCAAACCCTCTCTGGGTGTTTAACAGTCTTCTATTAAATGCTTCACGCGGGTCAGTCGTTTGGGTGGAAACGCAGCGCGCGCGTAAAGCAGACGCGCGTGTCTCCACGAGCCGAGAGTTCACGTTGATGGACTGATATGTGACCGGTGTGGTGTGAGTGATGAGTGACCACATGAAGATGGACCTCTCCTCCTCCTCCTCCTCCTCCTCCTCGTGGAGAGCGGAGTCCGTGCTCATCTCTGTGGGCTTCACGCTCATCTTCCTCGTGGGCACGGTGGGGAACTCTCTGGTGCTCGCGGTGCTCTTTCGTAACGGACAGATGAAGACCACCAACCTGTTCATCCTGAACCTCGGGATAGCGGACCTGTGCTTCATCGTGTTCTGCGTGCCCTTCCAGGCCACCATCTACACTCTGGACCAGTGGGTGTTCGGCGCCGTGGTGTGTAAAGTCGTTCACTTCATCATTTATCTCACCATGTACGCGAGCATCTTCACGCTGACCGCTGTCTCCGTGGACAGGTAAGAATAAAAAACACCTGATCACATCCTAATGTTGTCAGAGAGAAGCGTTTTATGACTCACCTGCTGAGCAATCAAGAGAAAAAGAGATTTTAAACTTTTGTGTTTCGTCTCTCTTTTAGTTTTAAAAAAGGGGAAATGTGCTCTTCACTTTGTTTCATAACTCAGCTTTCCTCCAATCAGCACTGAGTGATGAACACTCACACACACAAACAAACCATCACCACTGACAGGCAAAGCTCAATTAGTGTCCTGGTGAGTAAAACACACAGAGTCAGACTGCACTGATTTCAGATATTCATTCATTTCCTGTTTTTAATGATCGTGCTCCAGAAGTCACTGCAGTGTTAGATAATATAGATAATACACGGGAGGAAATGAAAATCATTCAGTAGAAAAATCTTCAATCAACTCCATAACCTGCAGCTTGCAGGGGGGGGGGCGGACACATGAAAATATAAATATGTTTTCTTGTGTCTACTTTCTACATCTCTTATTGCACCTGAGGTTATTGCACACATTTTTTCACATTATATAATTGTTTTTTGTTTTTAAAGGTTAATATTGCACTGTGAGGTGGTCAGCTGTGGAGCTGGTTCCACCTTTGAGGCAGGAGGAGTGAAGTTATTTCAGACGCTGTTCCCGGAGAAGGTTGTGAAATAAACGTAGTTAGATCTCCAAGTTTGAACCAAAGCAAGAAAGAGTGTTTTTTTTTTTTCTGACATTGAATATTCAAATATTCTCACAGTGCGGATCGTTTCTACAAAAATTTTGGTGAAGATACATCACAGTGTCGTCTGCATACAGTCGAAGTCGACTTTGTTATTCGTCGGTAACATAAACTTTTCTTTGACGTGTTTAAAGTTTGACCTGTGTCCCAAGGCGAGGTTTATGACCTATACTGCAGCCAGCCAGCAGGGGGAGCTCTGAATATTTTGGATGTTGCATCATCCATCGTAATGCAGGGTCTATTTAAACCAGAGAAACAGCCATTTGATTTCACAATGACATATTATAAGATTTATTTTTGTGCTTTTAATGGAGAGTTATGACAGTGGATAGAGTCAAAAATCAGAGAGAGAGAGTGGAATGACATGCAGGAAAGGAGCCACAGGTGGGATTTGAACCTGGACCGCCAGCTATGAAGACTACAGCCTCTGTACATGGGGTGTGCGCACTAACCACCAGCGCCCCAGAAACAGTGTTTTCTAACTTAACTGGAAGGATTATTAATGATAAATTCAAACTAACCTGAACGCTGTCTTCCTTTGACCTTTGACCTTTCAGGTACTTGGCCATCTGCTACCCGCTCCGCTCCAGACAGATGAGGACGCCAAAGAACGCCATTGCCTCCATCGTGCTGCTCTGGCTCTTGGCGTTGCTGTTCTCCGCGCCGTACCTCAGTTACTTCACTCAGATGGAGCTTGCGGGCGCCGTGCTGTGCATCCCGGCCTGGGAGTCCAAACCACGCTTCGTCATGGACGTGTGCACATTCGTCTTCGGCTACCTCGTCCCCATCCTGGTGCTCGGCCTCACCTACGCCCGCACCGTCCGCCACCTGTGGACGAGCGTGGACCCCGTGAAGGACGCGTCGGAGTCGCGGCGAGCCAAGCGCAAGGTCACCAAGATGATCGTGGTCGTGGCCGCTCTCTTCTGCGTCTGCTGGCTGCCTCACCACCTCGTCGTCCTCTGCATGTGGTCCGGCCGCTTCCCGCTCAACCACGCCACCTACGTCCTGCGGATCCTCTCGCACCTGCTGGCGTACGCCAACTCCTGCCTCAACCCCGTCGTGTACGCGCTCGTCTCCAAGCACTTCAGGAAAGGCTTCAGGAAGGTGTTCACCTGCTCGCCGAGGACGAGGGACGCCGTCAACAAGGTGCACGCGGTGCAGCCGGTGAACACGGCGAGCAGTGAGGAGACGTCCAAGTAAAGACGACGACCTTTGACCTTTAAGAAGAGGAGGAGGCGCCAACTGAACATAGATGCATACCTAGAAACTCTTTGAGGTGCATCACATTCTGAAAGAGTTGGACATAGACGTCTCGAGTCTGGATTCTTTTTGAGAGGAAGGCGACATGTGGAAAACGACAGGACAGGAACCTCCCTAAGGGGGCCCCATCTGATTGATTTTTGCAGAGGGCCCCAACAGACTCTAGAATTGCCCCTGCTAAAGGCTCATGAGACTCAGGAGGTTTTGGGGTTGAACAATATAGTCTAAATGTTCCTGGGTGGGCTCTAAGATGGAGGGATTGGATGTTATGTAAGCATCAGACTTCCATTCCCTGCAGCATCATTTCTTATCTGTTGTGTGACTCGATGTATCAGCGTGGACCTCAGAGAGCCTCGCTGTCCTCTGTGTCTGTTTAGACTTTTTTAAGAATCTGCTGCATGATGATTCACTGTTTCTGGAAACCTGAGTGTTGTTGTTGTTGTTGTAATGTGAGATATGAGAAAAGGTGTCTTTGTATTTCCATGATGGTGCACTACACAACATAATAATCAAGCTGTGATGTAACCGCTGTCTGTGTCTGCCTAGCAACAAGTGACAGCTGCTGTCATCGACTGAAAGAAGTCACTTTGAATAAAGAGTCAGTAGACTTCTTCATTTGTCCCTTCTGGGCCTCCGTACATGTGTGGTGGTGACTGTGTCTGCAGAGACTCTGTCCTCTGACTGGATTTTACTGTTCTGCTTTGTTCTGGTTGACTCGGGACGTTTCTGGGCGGAGCTGGTGTGTTTCCTCCAGCCAATGAGAGCGCAGCAGGTGAGTTTAGGTGTGGATACAGTTCAGCTGTCCTCTCCAATAAAGGCAAGAAAATGCCCGAAAAATATCTTAAATAAACAACTAAATAAAAAAAGGAAGCCGGTAGCCTAGTGGTTAGTGCGATGTTCCTCGAAGCGGGTGGCCTGGGTTCAAATCTGTCTTTGGTCTCTCTTCAAATCCGACCTGTGGCTCCTTTTCCCGCTCTCTCTCTCCCTGATTTCTGACTCTATCCACCGTCCTGTCTCCACTGGATCAGATGTGGGATCGACTGAGCACGCTCGTCTGTCCCTGTGACATCACACTGTTACATTCATGTGAAACTGGAGTTTTTCAGTTACAGACTTTGACACTAATCATCAATACACCATTTATTTTTTCTGAATTCATATAATAAATTTATGTTATTGTAGTTGTTTTTTAATTTAAGTCTGATATCTCTTATTATTATTATTTCCTTTTGTGTATATACATTTATGTGCAAGAGTGTAAGAGCATGTAAATTTACATATATATAGTTTTTTTTAGTTTATTTTTTACATTGCTATTTTTTTTTTATTATTATTCATTTGTTTTCTATATTGTTCTGTAATTCTCTGTTTAGTCGAATATACTGTTTGGTCACTTGGGGTGGGGGTATTGTGTGTTGTATTGAAATTTTCAATAAAGAGTAATAAAAAAATAAATCATCTCATTGACAGTATTTCTAACGTTTCTCTTGCAGTAAAAACAAAAAACACCCTGAATTCTCGTTACCATGTTCTCTGTCTGCTCCTTAACGATGCGTTTCTTCTGTCGTTGACCTCAGCGGACGTTCAGGAAGGAGCAGCTGTTTCTGGAAACTAATGCTGAGATTGTTTTTATTTGTAAATGTTATTTCATTCAAACAAACAATAAAGTTAAGAAAAAAACAAACAAACATAAAATCTCAAATTTTGAATGAAAAGGATCAGAAAGAAGACTAATCTCATCATATCTGCCCCTCTTGTGAAGAGCAAATGAAACAGCTCAGTCTGATGTGTTCAGCTCTGTGTTTTCCTCTTTATGTGACTGAAATAAAACAAACATCCTCTCATTTCCTTTTACTAGTTTGAAATGTGAAGCTGCGGCGGCTACATTACATAAATACATCAGGTTGGTTTCTTTGTACAAAACATTCAGACACAAAGAGAGAGAGGAGGGGGGAGGGGGAGCAGCTCGTGTTGTGTTCAGGGAGACGTCTGTTTGGAGAGCGTGAGGATGAGGGGGCGGGGCTAATCAGGCGGACGTGTCGAACAGCCTCTCGATCATCTCCTCCACCTCCTCCACTCGATACTTGTGATACTTCTCCGGGTTCTTGGTGAACGAGATGTTGGCACACCTGGAAGACACAAAAGAGGAACGAGAAGCTGTCAGTGTGAAGAGCAAGGAGGGCTCTGATTGGCTGGAACGGGGGAAAGATCTAGAACGCTGATATAATGCTGCATTCCAGTTTCTACTTTTTTATTCTAAAGCCTCTCATGAGCACATGTGTTGATGTGTCGGCCTAGCTCTGCACTTTCAGTATCAGGTCCTCATGTTTCTCTGCAGGTAACCATGGCGACTGAAGCTGAGCGTATTGTTTAGGAGCTGGAGATGATAGGTGTGGAGCAGCACTTGATCACACTGAAGTTATAGTACAGAAGAAGAAGAAGAAGAAGAAGAAGAAGAAGAGAGGAGACGAGTGTACAAGTCTGGGGCGCTGGTGGAGCAGTGGTTAGTGCGCGCACCCTGGGCGGGCGGCCCGGGTTCGAGTCCAGCCTGTGGCTCCTTTCCTGCATGTCATTCCCAACTCTCTCTCCCTGATTTCAAACTCTATCCACTGTCCTGTCTCTCCATTAAAGGCACAAAAAAAAGCCCAAAAATAAATCTTAAAAAGGTCAAGTCGATAGCATAGTTAGCTCATGCTACTTGTTAGCTCATGCTACTTGTTAACCTACGTTAAAAACACAAGAGGTTCAAGATGTAAAGATCATGTTTATCTTTGTTTGACTCTGTGTCCAGGAGAGGAGAATATGTGGACCAATCACAGGGCAGTTAACAGCTTGGGGCCGGTTGGCCAGTAGGGGGCAGCACTGCTAGAGGTTTGATGAAAAGTCATGCTCGCTCTCACCTCTGCAGGAAGCTCCTGTAGGCGTCAGACACCACTCTCTTCTGAGACTGACGGATGAAGTCTCGCTGCTCTTTGTCCGGGATGGCCCAGCCCTTCTGGATCTTACACAACTCCTCCAGGCCGTCGTTAAAACCCTGAAGAAAAAAGAGTTGTCTGTTTGTTTGTTTCTCACGGTCACATTACGACTGTGAGGCTCTCGGGTTTGTGTTGGAGGACGAGTGAAACTCACCTTGAATTTGTCTTTTATCACCTGGCGCTCCTTATCCTTCAGCTGCAGGAAGGAGAGAAACTCGGTTACATCGATCACAGGGACCACCAAGGCCTCCGACTGAATCTTTTTTTTCTACACATCTCATGAAATACCATTAAGAAATGGTTTGACATCAACAAGTTGTCACTGAATTTAAATCAAACAAAGTTCATCGTATTTGGTGATAAGCAAGTAAAAATGATGATTGATGATGTTGAGATAGATAGAGTGAATGAGCATACATTTCTGGGGGTGATAATTGATCATAAATGATGTTTTACATTAATAATGCATAAACAAAAATGTCTCAAACCATTGCAACACTTTGTAAAACTAAAGAATTCCTGACTCAAAACTCACTGTATATATTGTATTGTGCACTCATAGTTCCATACATTACTGTGTGGAGGTCTGGGGGAACTCATACAAAACCAACACTCATCCCATTTCCATGCTACAGAAAAAAAGCTATAAGCATTGTAAATAGATCTGATTATTACAAACCAACGAATGCACTATTTTTTTTAACATACACGCTTTAAAATTCAGCGATCTAGTAGATCTCAAATCTGCTCAAAACCGTTTGATTCGGAACAAATTTTGTTGAGATAAGATAATCCTTTCTTTATCCCACAACGGGGAAATTTACATTGTTACAACAGCAAAGAGCAAAGATTGCAAACAAAAAGTGAACACAGTACAATTTAAATTAAACATTTTTTAAAAATGTACAACAACAAAAAATGTTTTAAAAAAATGTACAGAAGAAAATGTACAAAAAAAAGTTCTGATGTGTTCTTTTTTTTGTAACCAAACTAGTAGTGTCTTAAATAATACGATTTGTAACAAGGGTAGGTATAATAAGCTAAAGCTTCAGCCGACACCTTTCTGGTCAAAATGTTTTTTTTTAGTTTTCTTGTCTTTTCATGAATGCCTTTGTGGAGTTTGTATTTTTGTTCTAGCATTTCTGCGTATTTCCTAGTGGAGAACTTTGTATGTTGACCGAAATAAAAATGACTACAACTACTAAAATATGCTCGTACTTTAAGACCCTGAAATAACTGAGATATTAAAGAGGGGTCTCTGATGTTCAGGTCCCGCTCTGTATGAACATTAAAGTCTGAACACATCAGTGATGACCCGTCAGAGAGACACCGGGGGCCTCACTGCGCCTCTGCTTTAAAAAAAACTGGTCCGCACCAGAATCTGAGAGAGAGAGAGAGAGAATCAAATCAAGTTCTGACCTTGGTGCCGGGCTGAAAGACGGGCATGTTCCTGTCCGTCAGGTGCTCGGTGACCTTCACCCAGCTGTGACACGCAGACAGAGATGAGTCAGAACATTCTCAGGTTTATCAGGATGTAGTAGAGTTTGTGTGAGCAGCGTGGTTACCTGCTCTTGTACATGTAGATCTGCTGCTCGATCAGCTCTCTGTACGAACTCTCCGCTTTCTTCTGCGTCACCGTCACCAGCTGGATGAGCTCAGACCTGAAACAGACCGAGGGACACTTAAAAAGTCTGAAAAAAGCAAAAGCATCTCCAATATTGATCCTAGTTTGAGCACGTTTCTGCTCGTGGAGCTTATTAGAAACATGCAGAGGCTTTTTAGGTCGGGTACAATCACTTCTATCTGAACCACTTCTCTTGACCAGCTTCCATCGCTGCAACACCTGTTGACCTGATAACTGCTCTCATATCTGACAAACCGAGGGGCGTCCAAAACGGCCGAGTGGGGGCCAACCAGGATAAACACTAAGAGGCTGGAGGAGAACCTCTGACTGTCTGAGCTACGGCCTGCTTGTGTTAACGTGTTTAGCGCCCCCTTCAGGTGTTCAACAGGTGATCATAGTTTCACATTTCTGTCACTAAATGTTAACGACTCACTTCTCCAGCGACTTCAGGATGTAGTTGTAGTTGTTGTGCAGGAAGATAGCGCTCAGAGCCGAGTCCTCGTACACTTTGGATTTACTGAGCAGGTTGAGCTGCAGGTTCCCCAAAACCTTACCTGAGAGGAGAAACAAGGTGATACCATCAGACTCCAACAAGAGCCAATCACAGACCAGAGACGTTCACCTTCTTCTTCTGCACTCACAGATATACGTGCTGAGGAGCCGTTTGTTGAACTCGGAGGTGTAGCTGCTCGCCGATGAACTCGTCTCTGGAAGAAAAGTTAGAAGTTAAAAACAGGCTGGATGATGAGTTCTGATCTGATAACAACACGTATGTATTACACCTTTAACCTGCGGCCTTAAAAACAGAACTTCACCAACGCAGAAAACTCGAAGAGCCCCGTGTCCACTTAGCGTTTTTCTCTGAGCGTCAGCGTCCGTTTTAAACTGTTTTCGATGAGGAGAGAGCGTTGGCAGCAGCTCTTGCATGACGCTGGGCGCTGTGCTTTTTCTCCTGTCGGCCGCCTTCTGCTGCTGCAGACTCTCTACTCATTGAAACAGTTGAAAAAAGACGCTGCTGTTCAGAAAAAACGCTTGGTGAACAGGGGGGCGGGATCTGAATTTGACCAGTTGAATTTGACTCATGTTATATTTTCAGATCTGAATTTGACAAATCCAATTTGAGCAAACTGAATCTTTTTGTTTATGATACTTGAATTTTTGGATCTGAATTCTTCAGGACAAATAAATTCAGATACATTGTTTTCAGTAAGTCAAATATTTCAATGCTATGAATTCAGTGGTGTTTAAAGTTCAATATTTAACATCCAGTGGCTGCTAAAATTCAAATAATTATGTCTCTTATTTGCTTCCATAGGCGGGGCCTAACTCCTCAGCAGCGGATCTGACGGCTGCTGTTTGACATTTGTGGACGTCAATCAAAAGATCATAAAATAAACACAGTTAAAGATGCTTTTTTAACGGTGGATTTGAACTTTATTAACAAACAGTACTACTTCCTGAAAAGTCGGTGGTACTTGTGCTTACCTCGGGGGTCTAAAGGAATATTGTAAGTGTCCCCCAGTACTTAAAGGACGGAAGCAAGGCAAGAGAGAAGAGAAAGAGGCACAAAGTGCAAAAAGGTTAGAAGAGATTTGTTAGTGCAGAGTAAGCAAACTGTCATCAGCCAGGCAGCGAGGAGGCGGGGCATGAAGGAGAAGGGACATGAGGGAGGCGGGGCATGAGGGAGGCGGGGCATGAAGGAGAAGGGACATGAGGGAGGCGGGGCATGAGGGAGGCGGGACATGAGGGAGGCGGGGCATGAAGGAGAAGGGACATGAGGGAGGCGGGACATGAAGGAGGCGGGGAAAGAAGGAGGCGGGACATGAGGGAGGCGGGACATGAGGGAGGCGGGACATGAAGGAGGCGGGGAAAGAAGGAGGCGGGACATGAGGGAGGCGGGACATGAAGGAGGCGGGGAAAGAAGGAGGCAGGACATGAGGGAGGAGGGACATGAAGGAGGCAGGACATGAGGGAGGCGGGACATGAGGGAGGCAGGACATGAAGGAGGCAGGACATGAAGGAGGAGGGACAGAAGGGAGCCTGAATCCTTCAGAAACAAGATGAAAGTAAAAAAAATCCAAACCAAATCCAGTTTGAAATAATGAATGAATCTTTTGTTAAATATTAAGTGAAAACTTTAAAGTCATGCTGGAGAGAAAGGGCGACACAGAGGTTTCAGCTGAAGGGGAGAGAAGAAGTCTGAAGCTGCAGGACGTCAGAGGAAACACATCACAGATACAGAATGAGGGGGGGGAGGGGGGGGACAAGGTAAAAGTGTTGATTTGATGGTTGATCAGTGGATCGTCATACCTCATGTTTCTAAAGACGACCTCCTGCAGCATCATCATCATCAGTACTAACTAACAGACACATCTGGATTCATGAAGCACAGCTGTCTAAGTGTTTGGACCGTGTCTTGTTTTAGCTCATCGTTCATGGACTGGAAATAAAAACCATGGGACCCGTGAAGCTAAGCGTAACTAAAGCTGATTCTCCAACTTAACCCTTTAATTCTCCTGACTGTGTCCGCACAAACAAGGCAAACAGCGCCTGCAATCGCCATGACAACAGCAGGCAGGAGGATTTTGCAGTACAGTGTGTGCCAGAGTGATGACAAGAACTAAATCAGACCTTGAACCAGGCTGTAAACATGTTGATTCATGCTGTTAAAAACTTATTTTTTTGAATGGGTGTGTATGTGACTTCCTGTGCTCAAGCGGACACTCGACAAACTGCAGGATTTTACACTTCGGCATTGGCTTCATATTTGAAGACTGGAGGTTGCCGCTCGGTTCCACAGCGACATTTTCACCACCATACTGTGTTTACCTTTTACTTTATAAAAGCGTGTATGAGTGTCACACTTTCAAACAATCAGGACTTGAACCTTGTTGTTTCACTTCCAGCCCAGCGTGTTAAAGCAAAGAGCCAAAACAAGAAACGTTTACCGCTCAATGTGTACACTGAATAATGAAGTGTTAACTGGAGGTCTTAATGTACACACATGTAACCATCATGGCTGATATGAACACTAAATGAAACAGCGTCTGTGCAGCCAGCAGGAGGTCTGACATAACCATGAGCTAACAGCTCGTGTGTGTGTGTGTGTGTGTGTGTGTGTGTGTGTGTGTGTGTGTGTGTGTGTGTGTGTGTGTGTGTGTGTGTGTGTGTGTGTGTGTGTGTGTGTGTGTGTGTGTGTGTACACTGTGTACCTTGTGAGGCCAGCATGGCTCCGGCCGTCTCATGGAAGTCCAGCAGCTGCTGCAGGAACAGGATTGCCTGTGGGAGGGAGAGGTCAAGGTTAGCATCACCTCGGCTTGTTTATTAAACACACACACGCACGTGCACGCACACACACACACACGCACACACACACGCTCTCTGCCCGACGCTGTTAGCAGTTTCCATGGAGACTGTACACAGAGACGGACAAACAGAGACGGACAAACAGAGACGGACAAACGGAGACGGACAAACGGAGACGGACAAACAGAGACGGACAAACGGAGACGGACAAACGGAGACGGACAAACGGAGACGGACAAACGGAGACGGACAAACGGAGACGGACAAACGGAGACGGACAAACAGAGACGGACAAACAGAGACGGACAAACAGAGAGGACAAACAGAGACGGACAAACAGAGACGGACAAACAAACAGAGACGGACAAACAGAGACGGACAAACAGAGACGGACAAACAGAGACGGACAAACAGAGAGGACAAACAGAGACGGACAAACAGAGACGGACAAACAAACAGAGACGGACAAACAGAGACGGACAAACAGAGAGGACAAACAGAGAGGACAAACAGAGAGGACAAACAGAGATGGACAAACAGAGAGGACAAACAGAGAGGACAAACAGAGAGGACAAACAGAGACGGACAAACAGAGAGGACAAACAGAGAGGACAAACAGAGACGGACAAACAGAGACGGACAAACAGAGACGGACAAACAGAGAGGACAAACAGAGAGGACAAACAGAGACGGACAAACAGAGACGGACAAACGGAGAGGACAAACAGAGAGGACAAACAGAGAGGACCTCTTGCAGAAAGGTGTTTGAGGTGCAGAGAGAGAGAGCAAACGGTTACATAGCGGTGAGGTGAGCGAGCGTTGACCTACGTTGCTGGTCAGCTCGTGGACCGTTCCATCCTTGGGCATGTTGTACTCTTTATCGGGGTCATTCTGAGGAGACAGAGGGGATTGGTTAACGATGGATTGAACTGGTCAGTGATTGGGTGATGGGAGGGTTAACTGAGAGCATCTTACCTTGATGCTGTCTGCAAACTCCTCCAGAGCTTTGGCTCCGATCGTCTCCATGGACGTGATGAGGGTCGGCAGCTTGTTCTTGGTGCTCGCTGCTGTCCCCTAAAGACACGGTGATAAAAAAGATTCAGGTCAAAGCTTCAGATCATCTTTGAAACATAGTTTACCCTCAGGCATCAGTTTCATTTACGACCCTCTGAAGTCACTAAGGACAAAAAACTGATATAAAAATAGAACAGATTGATATTTTTTTCTACTTTTTTCTGCATACATCTCTTAAACAACTTCAGCCCTGCTCAAAACAACCAAACATTCAATCATTATTAGGAATTTAACCCTTTAAATGCCAGTTTGATTACTTTATGTCACTGTTGTTATTTTCCATAAAACAAATATTTGGTGGCTGGGGGATTTTTTTTAAATCAGTCTTGGATATGTCAAAGATTATCCAAAATATTGACTTTGATGCATTGTTAGTTTTTGTGTAGCATCAGATTTAAAATGTAGTTCCCTGTTTGGACATTGGAGGGCGGAAATGTCCAATTTACAAAAACTGATGTAAAAATTGCTATTTTCTACTTTTTATTTGCATTAATCTCTTAAACAACTCCAGCCCTGCTCAAACATATCAAATATTTAATAATTATCAGGAATTTAACCCTTTAAATGCCAGAATCAAGTAATCAAACTGGCATTTAAAGGGTTAAATCCCTAAATATGATGCTACACAAAAACTAACAATGCATCAAAGTCAATATTTTGGATAATCTTTGACATATCCAAGACTAATTAAAAAATAAAAAAAAATAAAAACCCAGCCACCAAATATTTGTTTTATGGAAAATAACTCATTTTTGTGTTTTTTTTTCATAAATAACAACAGTGACATCAAGTAATCAAACTGGCATTTAAAGGGTTAAATTCCTAATAATGATTGAATGTTTGGTAGTTTTGAGCAGGGCTGAAGTTGTTTAAGAGATGTATGCAGAAAAAAGTAGAAAGAAAAATCAATCTGTTCTATTTTTAAAGCAGTTTTTTGTAAATGGACATTTTTGTCCGGAGTGACTTCAGAGGTTAGTAAACATGTTTCAGTGTTCTATTGATTTATTAAAAAAATAAAATGTGCATTCCAAAATGTGTCAAGAGAGACTTTCTTACAAAATGTGTGCCATACGCACTAACAGACAAAATGATGACCAGATGAAGAGGAAACATTTGCATGAGGGTTAAAGATTGACGTTCAGTCGGGATGATCTACCTGCAGCGTGGCGTCAAAGTCGGACTTGTTCATCTTCAGGTGTCTGAGGATGGGGAAGATGGTGAGCACGGCCGAGTAGTCGTGCCGCATGATGGCTCTGCGCGCCGCCGACACGATGTTGTCTCCTTCCAGCATCAGGTTGTCCAGCGCCTCCTGTGGACGGACGAGGGAACGCAGAGACATTTAAACCTGATCTCCGTTAACTCCACTGACCTCAGGTGAGTCATGTCTGACCTGAATGAGGGAGTCGAAGGTCTTCTTCTGGTGGTGCTCGGGGATGATTTCAGCCAGCAGGGCGTACTCGCTCTGCGCCAGCTTAACGAACGCGCTGATGCAGTGGATGTAGGAGTCGATCTCGATGTCCAGGACGTCGTCCTTCCCTGAGAGACCGAGTCAGACAGAACGTTTTCTATTCTGTGTGTCAGGTTGTTAAAAAGCAGTTTCAGTGTGTTTGTATTTATTTATGAAGGTGCGTTGATATTAACTCTGCAGGCTGAACGTGTGTGGTCAAATCAAAAATGGCGCCCGTCTGATAACCCCCCGCTGTGTTCCTTCTCTTCCCCCACGTTTTCAGGCACTCACCTGCAGCGGCCCCGTGCTTCTCGGTCAGGGCGTCAGACAGGTGTTTGACCCGCAGGTCGTGATCAAAACCTGGTGGGTGGGGAGGGAGGCGGGGTCAGCAGGGGGCCTAGTCAAACCTGGGGGGTCGTGACTAGGCCAGTCAGAAGGGGAGGGGTGGGGGGGGGGGGGACAAACCTGAACCTGGAAGATTTGAACTGACCACCACCAACCAAGCACCCAGCAGGGGGGGGGAGCAGGGGACACCCACTACAGTCAGGTTTGTGTGTGTGTGTGTGTGTGTGTGTGTGTGTGTGTGTGTGTGTGTGTGTGTGTGTGTGTGTGAGAGAGAGAAAAGGGTCACAACAGCTCTCGAGTCAGTGCAGCGTTTAAAGGTTGTTTCATCTTAAATATCATCATGTACCTAACCTTTCTACCAGAGGGCCCCTTACTTTACTTCAAAATAAAAGCAGAGTTGAATTCAAACAGGAAGTAGAGTACTCTCAGCTTAAGACAGTACAAACATTCAAAATAAAAGCAGAGTTCAATTCAAACAGGAAGTAAATTCTAAATAAAAGCCTGACAATTTTTATTTTTAAATGCAAAGTAATGGAATTTTAAACATGCGATTAATCGTGATTAACTATTGAAATGAAGCGATTAATCACAAGGTTAAAAATGTATAATTTGACAGCCCTCTTTTAAAGGATGCTGAATGAATCATTTCAAATACAGTGAAAGGACAGCTCTTTAAAAAAATACCTCAGCTGTGATTTTGGGTGCAAAAACATTATATTGTAGTGAATCTCAGTTAGTTATCCAGTAGCAGATCCTGAAGTTATAGTTCTTTTATACTTTTAAAAACACTGAAACGTTTAAAGATGTCTGCCTCGTGGTTTCTGCTCGCTGTAACGTCTGCATGTTCATGGAGCTGTTGTGACTGAGGAGCTTTATGTTGTTTCTCTGAATGAGAAACAACATGGACGCACGCCATAAACACGGGTCCACTGTGAGCCAGGAGAGAGAGAGAGAGAGAGAGAAAGAGAGAGAGAGAGAGAGAGAGAGAAGACACCGGAGAGACAGACCGAGGTGCGTTACCTTCCAAAGGAGTGAGGTTAGAGCCCCCCTTTTTCCCATCCAGCCCATGCTGTGAGTACTGTTTCAGAAGGTTCTGAGCCTTTCGAATGGTCCCTGGTCCCATAAACACAGAGAGACCACAGAGTCCAGAAGAGGAGGGGGGCGAGGGGGGAGGGGGGGCAGCAGGTCCAGACAGCCAAGAAACAGAAGAAGAAGAAGAGGAAGAAAAAAAGGAAGAGCTCGGTGATGAAACACAGCGACCACCACCCCAAGACAGGCGGTACAGTATGTGGAGGGGGGGAGGGGGGGGGGGGGCACAGCCTAACACCACAGATACACAAACAGGAGGACCAGTGAGAGAGACAGAGCGACTACAGCTACTACACCGGGGTACACGTGCTCATGAACCGGGGGTCATGTAAGAGCAGAATAAACAGGTTAGGTTCAGGTGTAAACACAAACAACACAATAAAACATTCAGTATTAATAACTAACATCATCATAACAGTCTGTTACAGGCTTTAGACATTCAACATATTAACAACACAGTGTCGTAGCTCGATTAGCGAGTTAGTAAGCATGGAGCACACAAAGCTGCATTTTTACTTTAAGCCACAAGGGGGCAGAAGAGAGCAGCATCCAGCTGAATACGTCATCCACTATCATTCATTCAAACACTTCAGCTGCACCTCGGCTTCGGGTCAAGGGGAAAGGAAACTACCATCGGCATGACACCAAAAGGTTAAAGGTCACATATAAACACTTCTCCATGTTCCTCTAACTCTAACATGTGTCTCTAGTCCGTCTACAAACCCCCCAATGATGAGAAAAGTCCATCCTCTCCGTCTTCTGCCTGCTCCACTTTTCAGAAAATGTGTGCTCAAACAGGCCGTTTGGAGATTTTCCCTTCATGACATCACAAAGGGCAGTGACCCCTCCCCCAGGTGCGTGACACTCCCACAGCTAGGTGTTTGTTCTGCCCTCTGAGTCTGCCTTCTCACTGTAAACAATAGGACATGGAGCGAGAAAGCCCGAGTACACCCAAGCCCTTCCAGAGAGGGGGCGTGGTCAGACACAGCTCATTTACATATTTAAAGGTACAGCCACAGAAACAGTCTGTTCTGAGCAGGGCTGAAATAGAGGGGTTTATAGACATGATCAAATACAGGATCAGAGTGGATTTAGAACAAGAAACTTCACACACATGTTGAAGAGGAGCTCTGAGACTAAACTGATTGAAGAGGAGGAGATGTCACCTTCAAATGTCTGCATGCTGAGTGAGACAGCACGACTTAAGACTTTACAGTAAATATTCTAAAGACGAGCTTAAAGAGGCCAGAAAAACATGTTGTCATCCATCACATAGTCTCTCACTCAGTTATGAATACAGAACAAATGAATGATGGGTGGAGCTTGAACAGATCAGATCACTACTTCTACACATCTGGATGAAACCTTTTCCTAATAACAGTTTCCTTCTGATGGTTATGTGTCGTCGTTCTGACTCTTCAGAGCAGCAGCAGCAGGGCGAGCTGTGAGTGTTGATCGAGTTCATTAGAATCAAGCCGAGCCGTCAACAAGAGAATAAATCAAAACAGAACAAAAGAACAGCTCCATGATTTAAACAGAGCGGACAGATTAATGCAAGAGGAACGAAGAAGACTACACACATGTGATTACGACTACACACACACACACACACACACACACACACACACAGTCTGACACAAACAGTTACACAAACACTGAACTCTGCAGGGTCTACTTCAACTGGATTTAAACAACCTATCAGCACTTCAAATAATTTCAGGGTAAAACTTGAACCAATAATGTTTTAGAATTCATTTCAAAAACTGAGTTTCCAGACGATGCTCTACACGAGATCTGCTTCTGCAGCAAGCGGCTCGGACGGCGAGTCAGCGACCATGAAGGAGGGGAAACCTGTCGTCCTACATCCTCACACCTTTAACGTTTTCTTAAATGTAAGGAGTGGGAGCTGCAGAGCTAAGGTGATACTGTGTCTGCGTCCACTTATAAAGAAGCCTCAAGCTCCCTCTTTGGGGGGGATCACGCCTGATTGGACGCTTGCTACCGGGCGTTTAGAGGCGACATTGCACGCCTAAATGAAGAGGTAGGAGGTTAATATTAAGAACATGTGTAGTGCGGGATGCTTTGTGTTCATGATGTGC
>NC_089215.1:1057497-1092497 GCF_963930695.1 Labrus bergylta | reverse complement strand
ATGACTCACTTATTATCACGCTGACAGAGAGCTGGGACTTTTTATGTCTCATAAAATAAAGATGAAGACATCTTAGTGAAGAGAGCTTTGTTGTTGTTATTAGATAAAGATGGCTGAACTGTGATGCTTCCTTCCTGACCTGCTTCAGCTTCTCCTCGATCTCCCGCTTCCTGGCGGACGCGTCCTCGGTGGGAATCATCCTGGAGCTAATTCCACTCAAAGGACCTCCACCAGTGACTTTAAACCGATTAACACACCAGTTTATGTCATAAAAATGATGAAAAACACAACCTAGTGCTACTGTTGTGGGAAGCTAACAGCAATCACGTCAATCTATGGCAGTAAGCCGTTACAAGGCGAACGTTTCCGGTTTAAATTTCAAAGTAAAATAACCAGTGTCCTCTAAACATGGATTACTAGTTCTCTTATGCGTCAAACTTATCAACAGGCTCTACATTTGTACGTGTTATCAAACCATGAGATAAAAATGCGTTTTTATGTGGCAGAACAACGCGTAACAAATATGTGTTTCAGGTGAGATAAACTAGATGCTCTTATTTTGAAAGTACATCACACCATGTTCTGGAACGAAATTGGGAGTGGCTTCTCTTCCGGGTCCGCCTGATCCTGGGACCGTTTGGAACAAAGTTTACGCCATGTTTGTTGTGGAATATAAAACGATACAATTTTATTATTAAATAGATAATCACTCATAATTATGGTCATGCTGATGTTTATTTTTGGTTAAATAACTCCAAATAATAACTAATGTTTGTTTTTTTTTCATACCAAAAACAAATCAAACTTTAAAAAGAAAACTAACTATAGGCTGAAGGTGAACCGCTAGGTGTCGCTGTAGTCTAGATAAGGACAAAAACAGAAAAATAGTTATTTTTAATGTAAAATCTAAAGAGCCAACGTCTTCAGAATAACATAAAAAATATTGAAATCATTAGAAAACAATAATATATAGTAGATAATAAACACTGGTATCATTATGAAATGCACCAATAAAATTTAAAAACTGAGTTCAATATATATTATATACTATTTATATATTATTATTATAATAATATATATTAGAATTATTATTTAATTATTATTACATTATTATAAAATATTATATTATAATTACAAATATTATTATTATAATTAATTATTTAATTATATAATATATATTATATTATAATTTATATATTATTATTATATATTATATATATTTTTTAGCTTTACATAGATCTAGTTTTTCACTTTTTTTGGCTCGTGAGTGACACCACTTTAACTTCACACAACTCTGGTGACCCCAGACACCCAGAACACTCAGCTTTTTGCTGTGTTGACCATATTCAGTTCTTCCCCAGTACATTATTGAGGACAGAGGAAGAAAGTCTGGGATGACATTTCTGCACAATGGACAACTGGCAGACAGAGACTCTGCTCATTTTTTTTTTCTTCATAGATTTCATCTGTGGGCTTTAAGCCTTTACTTGGATAGGACAGTGGAGTAGAGCAGGAAATCAGGGAGAGAGAGTGAGCGGGGAAGGATCCGCAGATCAGACTTGAACCTGGGGCCGCCTGCATGGAGGGCTACAGCCTCTATGAATGGGGTACCATCAAACCGCTAGGCCTCCTGCGCCCCCAGTGCCATTGAATTAGGAAGTTTAGCATTCGTTTGGAAATAAGTGCTTCCACAAATCCTTGTTTCATTTTCATAAAATGAACTTTGTGGTGTTTGTTCACAATCGTTTCACATCTAACCAGTTCAGAGTTTGACGTTTTGGGCACACGTCCTTTAAGTGAACTCAAACTCACATTGAAAATAGTTTACTGAGGTGTTTCTTTGTTTGAATCTTTTGTGTATAATGAATAACTGTAAAGAAAGAAAAACCAGGACGCCATTCAGAAAATGTTACAAATGTATTAGCACAAAGGAAGACGTTCCACATAGTTTCTTTTACATACACATTTACAAACCTCCTGGAATACTTTACACTCTTACTTTACAAGCTTGTCTTTGATATAAACACTGACGTTTGTACCTCCTCCAAACTACAGATTCATTTAAAAAAAAAAAAAAAAAGAGAGATTTGAGTTAAAAAGCAAAATAAACACAAACCAAAGAAGATCCCAACCTGAAGAATCATTTAGAGGGAGGAGAGACGACGTGATCCGTCACTCTACGCTCTGCTTCACATCCTTTATCACACTTCAGGATCAGCTGGTGAAACAAACGGCTGGATTTCAGTTATTAGCCCTCTTCAGACCGCCAATTCAAGACGTGATATTCACGTCCCAGTGACGTTTCGCCTTCTATCTGAATTCAGCCGAGTGGAATGCTAGAAAAAGGTGTGTGTGTGTGTGTGTGTGTGTGTGTGTGTGTATGTCATACTGTGTGTGTGTGTGTGGAGCTCGCGCTGTGTCGTGCTTTTGCAATGCCGCTAAATTCACAGACTGGGACATCAATATTTCCGCCATTTTGGAATCCATATGAATGCACAAAGACGTGATGACGGCACTTTTGTAAAACAAGCAGTCTGAAGAGGGCGACGAGACCTCAGCCCTCCCTGTGGAACACCAAAACATCCCTCTCCTTATTGACATTACATTAAAAAAGAAAACACAATTATTTTTAGTTCATGTTGCAAAAGGGATTTTTTTTCTACATGTCCACTCGCTAAAAGAAAATATATAAGAGCATTAAGAATAATGCAAACGTAACATCGCAGAGCGGCGCTCTACGATTCCTCTTCTTTAGACATGGCCTGTGGAGAGGAAAACAAAAACAAGACGTGCATGAGAGTTTGAAAAATGTGAAGTTACCCGACCTCTCAATTTGTTTTTAGGCTTCAAAAATCACCTGTTTGAGGAACTGACGTCCAAAATAGTTGGTAGCCATGTTCTTCAAGCTGGTCTTCCCTCCCACTTTACAGCGCACGTAGCCGTACAGGTTGGCGCCTTGCAGCACGACGCCCATGATCACTACCGGCTGGGAGAGGGGACATTTTTCACAGTTTGACATTTAAGATTTGACAACAATCGTTAATATCGTTACAGAAGAATAATGTGAATATTTCATGGTTCTCTTTTTATCAACAAATCCAATAAAGAGACCAAAAGCTGAAAGTAAAAGTGTCACATCATCCCAGGGGGGATCACTGGTCCCACCATGAGAGCCACTGGTCCAGGAACATTATGGATTCAGAAAGTAACAGTCTAAAATTTACTATTGAATGGAGGACAATGATGCAAAAGTTGTTCATTTAAAAACGTTTTCTAATTCATTAAGTTCTTCCTCCATCTCCTCCTCGGTTTGTTTTCTCTAAAGTTGATTTTTTTGTTCAGCTTTTTGTCGGGAGCTGCTGAATTTACAAACATTTCATCCTGCTAGTTTGTGAGAGAAAAGCTGCATGACAATCTTTGTCCAAGTGAGTGTAGTGAGCTGAAGCTGTCGGTTCACACTTGCACAAAACTCCAGAAATATTCCTGATTTTTTTCGCACTGAGCTCAAAGTATTTTTTCTGCAGAAAGTCTGCAGGGGAAATCCTCCTGAAATTCTCTAGAAATTTTAAGGATTGCATTTGTGAAAGCGTTCCTTATAAAACAGCTTTGAGGGATTGTTGTCTTGACCACAAACTATTTTTTCCTGCATGTGTTTAAACAATGCCAAGGTAGTACTGAGTCCTACAGTTTTAAACACATCGTAGAAACCACCAAACTGATGAAACAGCAGCTCATCATAGTCCCAACAATGAGCAAAATGGCCAAAATGGCCATTTCCATTAGTGAGCTGTCTGGCCTGATTTAAAGAGACCAACACATCGATGGTTTTGGTCCTCTTCATGGATTTGCTGACATTGAAAATAGAACAATAATGCCACTTTTAAAAGTTTAAATGGGGACTTACCACCCATTTTATCTCAAAGGAAAACAGAGTGCTGAATGCAAAGATGACCCAGATGACCGGACAAATAATCAGACCAAGCCAGAAGATTCTGGACTCGGATGCAGAATCGGATGCTTGTTGTTTCCCAGAAGCCTGAAAAAAAGAAAAAGAAAAAGAACAACAGGATATTCTCACAGTTAGGACATCTGCAAATACTATAAGACGTGATGATTGTAAACAAGAACATATATCAACCCACACAGTACGTCAGGTCAGAGTCAGATTAGTTTAAAGGAGCAGTATGTAACTCTGACACCTAGTGTTTAAAATGGGTGCTGCAGTCTAAATTCTAAACATCATAGAGAGCTGTCTCTCCCCCCCCCCTCTCTAGAGTGGATGCTCACTCTGGTCACCATGTGGTGGACTCTGAAGCTTCAGTGTTTATCCAGCTCTGCATGGGTCTGTAAACCTTTCTGTGTTCTAACCTCTCTCCATTTTTCAAAAGCATCTCCAATATTGATCCTAGTTTGAGCACGTTTCTGCTCGTGGAGCTTATTAGAAACATGCAGAGGCTTTTTAGGTCGGGTACAATCACTTCTATCTGAACCACTTCTCTTGACCGCTTCTATCACTGCAACACCTGTTGACCTGATAACTGCTCTCATATCTGACAAACCGAGGGGCGTCCAAAACGGCCGTGTGGGGGCGTGTCTTAAAAGCGCCTACCTTCTCTGGTCCAAACAAATCCAGAGCATTCAGGATCAGAATCTAAAGTTAGAAGGAGGACATACTGGCTGAGCTTCTCACCTTCCTCGCCTCAAACACCCAGTGGTTGCGTCCATCGTCGTCTACTTGGTTCCACCACCTCAAACCGACCATCAATCTACCTGTGATGTTCTGCAATTACACATAAATCAATGTCACCATGGGATTCATGATGTTTCACTGGAGAATATTGATCCTGTAGAACAAAGTAAAGGACAAACCTTTACTGCCCAGAAGTCACACGAGAGCAGCAGGATTATTGTGACCATGCAGCCGATGAAACCCGGACTGAAGATGTCACAGAGCAGGTACACGAGGACGGCTGTGACTCTGAAGAAGAGGTGGAAGAACGAGGCCACTGGGTGCCTGGTAACACGTTGAAACACGATTAATGCAATGTCGAGGATGATTTATCTAAATGGCAGAATATTCAAATATCAGACTACAGAGCTGCAACAACTGAGTGTTTGTAAAATCTGATTCTTTTTTTGATTATTGGTTGATATGGTGACACTATTTACTAAAAAATCCATTTGCTAAACTGTTACACATCTACCTTGTTTTATCACATTCCCTTCAGAACAGCAGTGGTCCCCTCTGTCGATGTCAGAACCAATCGGCAATGATCGACTATAATTGTCTGACAAAATCAATCAAGTGTGTCTTCAAGAGGGGAAGAAAATAACTTGTTTGTTTGTTGACTTGCGATTGGATCAATCGTTTCTGGTGCATTTCAGGTAGTTGGGAATCTCAATGCTGATTGGCTTTCATGACTTGGTGTCAAGCAGATTTGTTGCTCTAGTTGAACTGTTTGATCTCTAACAGATTCTTAAATGTAGTGTTGTGGAGATATCCGTTTTCAGAGACGAATAACTCTTCAGAATACCGCTGATGAGGAAGCAGAATATCATGAGCGAGGATTGTCTGTTTATCCTGTATACACCAAAGCCTGCTGATTCGTAATAGATCATTACAGCTCGGACTACAAACGAGTTATAAACCTAAAAACAACAAGTTCTCCCCATGCTGAAAACCCAGACCCCTCCTCCCACCCTCAGTACAGAATCTACATTTTTATGTAGAATCTCTAAATAGAGATCAGTCATCTGTTAACTTACTTAATATTCATCCTCTTCGACCTTTTCCCTGCATCCTCCTCTGCATCAAACAGAGACACGTCTTCATCATTGGTATCCTGAGGGATCAATAAGGAAGAAACAAAGCCCTTAGAGATTCAGTACATATAGCTATCTCAAGCCTTCCCTCTTTAAAACATAAGATTTCTGGTCCTTTGAGTAGGTCCTGATTGGTCCTTTAAGATTACTTTACTTCAGTGGTGTCCAAACTTTTTTTCTTGAGGGCCAAAATTGTCGTGTTAGAATCGCTCGCGGGCCACAGGTTTTGTTTTTTAAAATATAGTTTTAAAAATAGTAAGGCTTTGTAGATCAGAATCAAAAGGCTCGCTAAAGAAACCCTTTAATAAAAGGAAATCAAATATTTTGATTTCTTCGTTCTACTTTATTTGTTTTTTTCTCAGAATCAAGTCTGTAACGTGGTTCATGTTTTTAGAAAAGCTTTCTGCATTTAGCTCAGGTCATTAAATGGTTAAACAACAGTCCGCTTGTTTGCAAAAACTTTACATAAGTTTTTTTTCATAGTTTACAAAACAATGTGGAAAATAGTAAAAGCTGTAGATTTAAAAAAAAACAACAACATACACGTTACTGAACATTTTCTATTTTAGGAATATTGTTCAGCACTTGTTAACATGAAAAAGAAAAATAAGATAATGTGCCGATCTTAATCAAAATCTTCTGATTCTTCATTTGAAGTCACGAGCCGCAAAAAATCCCCTCAAGGGCCACAAATGGCCCTCGGGCCGCACTTTGGACACCCCTGCTTTACTTCAATTCAAAAAACTTTATTTGTCCCCGGGAGTCAATTCAATTACTGTCAGAGACTTCAACATAGCATGTTTCCTTAATGTCTGATCATATAGTAAGGTCACTTTATAATTCACTAGATACAGAGCTTTTCTTACAGATTGGTCCTTTAAATCTTTACATCGACTTTGAACCCCGTCCTCCCAGTGTAAACGTTTCTGTTTTTTTCTACATGTTTTCCTTTGTAAATCAAATGCATGTGATATTTTCAGATGTGTATATTAATTAGTGTAAGATAGTCTTTTTTTATACAGATAAAGTGTAAATAATAACTGTAGCTGTGAATGAAGGGAGAAAGATGACAAACAAAATAGTATCATAGTTCAAACATTGTAACGGCCACTTTTAAGGCTAGCTTCTAGTCTAACCCACTTTTAAAAAATGTTCTTGCTTATAATAAATAATCAAAAACACAACACACAACTACAGCGTTATATTAGAGATTATGTTACTTTGTATGGAGGACGAGATCTGACAGAAGTATAAATGAATAAATGTAGATGGTCTCCCGGTTGAAGCCATGCTAGTCTGCTTAATGTCAACAGGAAGTCTCGCTAGGAATAGATCTGACTGGATCGCTCAGTTGACCGATCCTGAATGAGACTGACGTTAGTCCCTCCTACCTCATTAGCATACGGACACTGAAATGTATAAATAAATGTATAAATAAATAAAAGTAGAAGTGAGTAAATGTGGAAATAAATAAATGTATAAATACATGTATAAATAAATAAATAAATAAATGTATAAATAAATAAATAAATGTATAAATGTATAAATAAATAAATATGGAAATACATAAATGTGGAAATAAATACATGTATAAATAAATAAATAAATATGGAAATAAATAAATGTTTAAATAAATAAATGTAGAAATATATGTAAGACATTTAATTATTTATGTCCCATTTATTTACCAGTTTTTATTTATTTATTGACGCATTTAATTATTTATTTATTTATACTTCTGTCAGATCTCGTCCTCCATAGATTTGCGAGTTTGTACTGAAGTTGGAAAAACAGTATTTAACTCAAGCTATCGTCAGCTGGTGTATCGGTTAAACGAGTGACCGTGTTAACTGTGGACTGTCAGCCGAAAGCGTACGTGGTCGTCGTGGTTACGGCAGACGTTGGAAACGTAAAAGTACTCGTTAACGTCTCACCAGATTAGTATTATTTTTACATTATTAAAAAAAACGTAACAAATTGACAACTGCGAGGACTGTACGTTTCAAAACAGCTGCTGTAAAAACGACAACTACAGAATAATTCAGTTAAGAAGCACCAGTTAACACGGTCACACGATTAACCAAAACACCGACCGTCATAAACAGCAGCTCTCGGCTCACGGTCGCTAGTTATGATCACAAAGTTTAAACACACATAAATAACTGTTATAGATTATATATCAGGAGCTGTGTGTATCTTTACGTGGTTTTGTAAACGTGACGGTGAAGTTAAATAATTGTAAGCTTAGAGAAATGTAAATAATTAGCATGCTAGCCTTAGCATTAGCAACGTTAGCACGACAGTTGTTTCCCCTCAGTAGAAGAACATATCCTGCTAACGGACAATATTTATTAACTTTTTCATCCACATATAAAGACGAGACATATTCTGGTCATTATATCTCATACAAGAAAAAATGAAAACGTTTAAATTCTACTTACTCCAGTTAACATCTTGATATTTGAGCAGCCTCTTCCTGGTTACATGCTCAGTTGGAAAACACGTCGCCGCTCACGTTGGTGACGTCACCAAAACGTGCCACGTCAGATTTACTGATTGCACTGAGAGCGCTTATTGCCAACATGTTGACTCTGGATTTTCACCTGTATATGAAAATATATTGTTTGGATTTTTTTTGTTTTACTCACCTTCTAAATATAATCAACATCATGATTCTGTTGGTGACAAAATCTCACATCCTCAAATCTAAATGTTGGACCAGCAGGCTAAACCATCTTTTCTTATTAGGGCACTCTTGGAACACAAAAGGTTTTTTTTTTTCTTCCTCCACTTCAAATGCGATTTTCAGGAATTCTGAAGTGTTGTCATGAAACACTAAAAGACACAGAACTCAAGAATGAAACATTATTTGAGGTGAGGAGCTTACATTAACTTCCTTACATAATCCCAGTTTACCCTTACAAATATTGAATGTGTCCTATTTACATGGTCTTCATTTTGTAATAGGATAGCCAGAATGTTTCTCCTGTTGGCAGCTTGTCTCCTTCATGCCACATTGTGTGCATGAACCAATGACAAAAATGACATATTGTGATATTTATGTGTCTTACCACCTCAGATGTTCCTGCTTTTCTGACTGTACGATGCATGTGCCACATGTGGACAAGCTGCTGCAGTTACAGGGTCCTGTGCTGGCTCTCTTATTACATATTATTCATAGCTGTGTAAAAATTAAACCTGAATGCTTAAAAAGTATACTACAATGTTAATAGTATATTTCATAATGTAATGAAATAAATTACTACTAATATTAGCATGCTAATCATATTTCAACCACAGGTGTTATGTATAAATGACAGATGACAGATTGTTGACTGTTTTCTTTTAATTATGTTCATTTTTTTTTTTACATGGTCGATAATCAAAGTCAGAGTAAAACACACAAACAAACTACCAATGAACAAGTTGATGAAAAGGCACCCAGTTTGATTAAAGCAGAATTACAAGAATGATGGAACGCAGCCTTCGCCAGATGAATGAGATCAGAACTCAAGAATGAAACATTACCAAGAAAACACACTAGAACAAAGAAACACAGGTATAGGAAATACAAAATAAAAACACTAGAAACTAAGCTAGGAGACAAACTGAAAATACAAACTACATAAGACCAAATCATGACAATACGTTGTTTTTAAGAGAGAGCCTTGTAGTTTAATTATTTCAAACTGATTGTATTTAATGAATTCATGTTTAAAATAACTTCAACAAAACATAAACTGAGAAGAAGACGAGCTTTTTATGGCTCATTAATTATTCATCATTAATGGATCATTGATTGTTAAGGTGTTCAAATATCGCTTAAGAAAAATGAGTGAAATTTGATTCTAATCATCAAGATGTTTTTTTAAATCTACAGTCACAGAGATTCAGTGGTTAAGTCCTCAGTGGGAGTTCTTCTCTCAGTTCTGATGCATGCAAACTGTTTCTCAGTGAAAGTGTGTGTTGGTGTCAGACTCACTGTGATCCTCTGCAGCCTCTTCTTCACTCAGAGAACAGGGACAGACTCTACCCCCCCACAGTGTCCCAGCTGTGAGTCCCTGAGTTACACCAAACAGATCTGAGCTCTGTCATAAAGACAACCAGAGACATCAGGACGACACAGTCACAGAGATCTTCTCTGGTAACATCTTCAGTGGGAGTTTATCACCAGTGTTAATGTATGGAAACATCCTCTCAGTGAAAGTGTGTGTGAAGGTGTGTATGTGTGTGTTAGTATCAGGATCAGAGAAGGACAGCTCTCCTCTGTTACAGTCCAGATTCACTCTGATCCTCTGAAGCTTCTTCTTCACTGAGAGAGCAGTGACTGGATGTGATGGGGTGCGTGCTCTGTATTTACCATCATAGAACCATATTAACCAACGTCCAGACAGTTTGTCTCCCTTCCTCTGTCCAGACTCTGCTAACACACCCAGTAACCAGTATGTATTGTCTCCAACCTGGACGTCCCAGCTGTGAGTCCCTGAGTTAAAGCCCTCAGAGCCCAGGACAGAGCAGTAAGTATCAAACCTCTCTGGATTATCAGGAAGCTTCTGTCTCTCTCCTCGTGTCACACAGGTCAGATCTTCAGACAGGATGAGTTTTGGATAAGCAGTGTTTGGGTCCAGAATGACCGGACTGTAGGAGACCATGTCCTTCATCTTGTTCCAGATGTTGAAGCTCAGGTTGCCCAGGTGTTTGGCCTGGTCTATCAGAGCTCCTGAGGGCAGCTGTGGATCCTCCAGCAGGGGGCGCTGCTGGACTCTTTCCACTGCAGCCTTGTAGTTTTTCAGGAATGAGACGTCTTCAGCTCTCAGCTCGTCCTCTGTGTCTCTGACTGTGTGTGAAAGAGCTGCTATCTCTCTGCTCAGAGCCTCCATCTCCTCCTTCATCCTCTGACTCTTCTGCTCCTCTTCCTCCCTCAGTGCACACAGCCTGGCCTCCTCTTCCTCTTCTAGAAACTGGTGAAGCTTCTTAAACTGCTCCTTAATCTGCCTCTCTGTGTGTCGGGCCTGGACCTGAATGTGTTCTGCTGTTTGATCAAACTTCACTTTAACTTCTTTAAAAACATTTAACTTCTTCTTTACCGGCTCCAGAGTTTCCTGAAGTTTCTTCTTGTGTTGTCCAGCAGCTTCATCGATGGGTCTGATTGTGTGTTTGCTGTGTTTTTCTGAATCTCTGCAGATGACACACACCGGCTCCTGATGGTCCAGACAGAAGAGTTTGAGTTTCTTAGAGTGCGGACTGCAGAGATCCTCTGAAGCTCTCTGATCTCTCTCCTGCACAAAACTCTCACACAGGTTCTTTAAAGTAAAGTTAGAAGGTAAGAAATCCTTTGAATGTCTCCTCTTACAAACCGGACACTCCTTGTTCTCCTTCTCCTTCCAGCAGTCCTTCACACACTCTCTACAGAAGCTGTGACAGCAGGACAGGATGACTGGATCTTTAAAGATGTTGAGGCAGACCGGACAGCTCAGATCTTCCTCTAACTTGGACGCCATTTTATCTCAAGCTGAAGACGAGGAGACGAACAGCTGGGAGTCACTCCCTGTCACTCAAAGTTCCTTTAATCTGTATTCTTTGTTCTTTTTTTTACCTCTTATCCGGTTTGTGGATTCAGTTTCAGGTAAAAGTCCAGATTAGTGAGGTTACGTTTGACACCGAGGCTTTGAAGCGTGTGTCGAGTAGGAGGCACATTTCTTTCTTTCCTCACTTCGAGTCTACGTCATTGATCTGTTTGTGTTTCGGTTTTGGATAAGAGGAAGTGAAACCCACTTGTCATGTCTCCTCGTGAGTTTGCGTTAGTTGGTTGTTGGGAGTTGTAGTTTTGGTTCTCTTTTTTTGGAGAAATGGAGCCTGTGAGAAAGAGGAAAACGTCTCCTGTTCGGGAGCATTTTGAGTTATAATCTCCCAATAAAGTAAACGTTAAAACATAAAACTTGTTGGGCGGTTTCAGGAACCGAACCCGAGTCTCTATATCGACGTGGCGCTGCTATAACCATTAAGCTTCAAAGCTTTCATGTACTGAGGCGCTGAATCTCTTCTATTATTAGTTACTGTTTCTGTCACTATCATCATTTTTTTGTGTTTATTATCGATGGCTTATTATTTTGATTTGAAGGTGAAGTGCTTGGTGTGCTTTAAGAATCTTTCTTTCAATCTTTCTTTTTTCCTGGACTTGTAGTTCCCGTAAGTCCTCAAACTTGTTGAACAATAGATTTATATATATTGTTGTTTCATAGGCTATATCTTAAAAAAATAAGATCACCGAATGATAATATGATTATATTAACTAAGGTATGTTATAAAGTAATATTACGTGAATCATTATTGGTTGAAGTAGGTAAGGTAACTTTACTACAGTCTGTTGTGACTGTTAAAGTGTCATCAAGGTAACTTTACTACAGTCTGATGTGACTGTTAAAGTGTCATCAAGGTAACTTTACTACAGTCTGATGTGACTGTTAAAGTGTCATCAAGGTAACTTTACTACAGTCTGATGTGACTGTTAAAGTGTCATCAAGGTAACTTTACTACAGTCTGATGTGACTGTTAAAGTGTCATCAAGGTAACTTTACTACAGTCTGTTGTGACTGTTAAAGTGTCATCAAGGTAACTTTACTACAGTCTGATGTGACTGTTAAAGTGTCATCAAGGTAACTTTACTACAGTCTGATGTGACTGTTAAAGTGTCATCAAGGTAACTTTACTACAGTCTGATGTGACTGTTAAAGTGTCATCAAGGTAACTTTACTACAGTCTGATGTGACTGTTAAAGTGTCATCAAGGTAACTTTACTACAGTCTGATGTGACTGTTAAAGTGTCATCAAGGTAACTTTACTACAGTCTGTTGTGACTGTTAAAGTGTCATCAAGGTGACTTTACTACAGTCTGATGTGACTGTTAAAGTGTCATCAAGGTAACTTTACTACAGTCTGTTGTGACTGTTAAAGTGTCATCAAGGTAACTTTACTACAGTCTGATGTGACTGTTAAAGTGTCATCAAGGTAACTTTACTACAGTTGCAGTCTGTTGTTTCCATGTTAAAATCATTTTAGGTTGCTGTTCTTGCTGTCTGATGTTGCCTGTCTGTAGTCAAAGTTCAAATGAAAATCACTCCACACAATTCGTATGTTCTTGAGTATTTCTTGATCTAAGGTAAACCTGTTACTGACCTTAATCTACATTTCAAAAATCTAAAAACACATGTATGTTTGGTACATACTCCTGCCATTACTCCTGACCAAGGCATCATGAGACACCAAATGAATATTAAATTAAGAGCATATTTATTGTATCCTATCATATTCTATGATGTGTTGTAATAGTAATCTTCTTGGTTGTGAAAACCTGTAATTGTTTTTGTTACTTCCCCTAACAGATCACATTGGAAGCTGCCAAGGTTCCCATAGTGATAAGGTCCACATCTTGTTCCTGTGCTGCAGGGAGAGCCCTTTGGAACCACTTGGTGGGGCTTCTTTATCTAAGTGCCCGTTTCAGCACCTCGAACTACAAGATTGTGCCATTACATGTGTCTTGCACTGACAGACTGCAGACCTGGCACAGGCCTCGGACCCAGGTCAGGAATCAACACGAGGTTATGATTATAAGGAAGAGCAAGTTGGCAGTTCTATTAAAAACACACAAAATATAAGCGATGAATCCTCATATAATCTTGTGTGGTAGGGCCCCTTCCTGACCCGGGTGTGATGTCTGTTGGAGAGAAATTGAAAGACATTCAGCCACAGCTGGGGATCTGTAAGATTCTTCATGGACTTGAGGAACTCACCATGGTGGAGTCCAAATTTGGTCTTGTGCCCTTTGGATCAGTTCTATCATACCAGTGCCCCCTAGAGAGCGTGCCCTGGTGGGGAAAGTGGACGCGGGGAAGATCAAGCACAAGTGGGAGAACCTCAAACAAAAATACAAGGTAGGCATACGTAAGCTGCTGCCTTCCAAAGGTGTGAGATCACCTGCAATGACTTTAATGTAGCCTTTACACAAGTGTGTGTGTCTGTGTGTGTGTGGTGTGTGTGTGTGTCCAAAACGGGAGTGAACACGGAGGGAGGAGAGGCCACCGCTGCATCCTGGAAATGGTATGCCCTGATGGACGAGGCACTGGGTCGGAGGCCTTCAATAACACGTCCGGTCACCATTGACTCTTCAGGATGTAGTGGTGGTCTCTCCTCCCTCCCCTGTACAGAAACGACTAAAACACAGACACTTCTAAGTGAAATCCAAATAGGCAAAATGTGAAACAGGCACTTTTATTAACAGAAAATGCAATGTGAGCATGCTCATGAAAAATTATATTTGTGAACAAACAAAACCTAAATCTCCATAAATAAAAGTAGTGGAAATGAAAATATATATGTCAGTAGTTATGGTCCTGCAGTGCTTGGATGACCCCAATAGGTGCAAAAACTTCTGCTGCCAGCCTGTTCCTCATGTTGTCTCCTGGCATCATCAGGGTGGTCCCAGTGGTCATCACCCTGGTCATGGAAGGCCCCCTCCTCCACCTCTGGCTCCACCAAATCCCCATTGTTGATGGAGAGGTTGTGGAGGAAGACACAGGTCGACACCACTGCAGGAACAAAGGTTGGCTTGATCTACAGGAAAAAATACAAGTTTAATGTAGCTGTATAATGAAAGTGAACATGATTGAATAGCTCGCATTACGCTGCTCTTTTGTTTTCATTATTGTCTCAGAATGTCCATACCTGTATTACTTTGCTGCTTATATTTAATAGCCACTGCTCAGCACTTATTCAACTAGTGTGTACTTAGAATGGCTGCCATGACGTGAGTGGGTGCTACAAGCTGCAGTCTGCTGGCTCAATTATTTGTCTATTGAGGTCGCTGAGATTTATATTTCCACTCTAAACTTTGCTGATACTAATGAACTGCTTGTGGTGAATCAAAAGACGTAAACTATAGCAGCCTTCAGCATCAAACCAACGAGTTATTGGACCACATCCTTCTTATATTGAGGGAAAAAGTTTGCTGGCCTCACAATGGGTGATGCGCAAATGACTCTCCAAAGTGTCTTGGATATGATGCAGCACATGAAGCTTGACATGATTTCACACATGGACACTAAAATGGATCAACTTGGAGCTAGTCTGACCAAAATAGATGGCTCTCTTAGTGTGCCTGGAGAGCATGTCAACTGGAGAGCAGGTCAACTGGAGAGCATGTCAACTGGAGAGCAGGTCAACTGGAGAGCAGGTCAACTGGAGAGCAGGTCAACGAGCTTGAGCACAGAGTTAGCTCGAACGAGGATGACATCACAGACCTGGCCAGACGTGTAAAAGTGCTCGAAAAAGAAAACACTGACCTGAAAACATGGGTTGAAGACGCTGAGAACCGAAGCAGACGCTCCGACCTCCGCTTCATCGGCATCCCCGAGAGGGCCGAGGGTAATAACATCCTTGGCTGAATAATGAACTCTATTAAAGGTATGCATGTTATTCACTTGAACATTAGGAGTTTGTCACCTAAAATTGACTTATTGAGAGCCTGGCTCACCTATAATAAACCTCATGTAATTACTCTTTCTGAAACCTGGTTAAACAGCAATATTTCTGATGATGAAGTCACAATTGATAACTATGTCCTTTATAGAAAAGACAGGGGCTCAAGAGGAGGGGGTCTTTTGACATATGTATCCTCAAATTTGACTGCAGAACTTATTTTACCAACTGAGAATCCCTCGCGTTTTGAATGCCTTTTTGTTAAAATTATTTTACATGAGAACAAACGACTTATCATAGGAAATATCTATAAACCTCCCAATGCTCCTGCTGAAACAACTGAATGTATCCTATCAACCATTCATTCTTTAGACTGCACTAGTGAAAAAATCATATTAGGTGATTTCAACTCCAATTGGGCAGATCGCTCATCCCGTAATGATCGCAATCTCTTCAACAGCATAAATTTAACCCAACTTATAAGTGAACCTGCCAGAGTTGGTCCCAGTTCGTCTTCTCTACTTGATTGGATCCTAGTTTCCCATCCCGACAGAATCATACAATCTGGGGTATTACCTGACTCTTTCAGTGACCATTCTATTGTTTTTTGTGTTTGGAAAATCAAAGTGCCTCATCTTCCTCCTAAATTCATCCAAGTAAGGAAAACTAATAATATTAACTCTGAACTTTATATTCAAGATATCTTAAACATCAACTGGGAAAGATTTCAACTAATACCATTCGTTGAAGATACCTGGAATTACTTTTATACTGAGCTTGTTGAGATAATTAATAAACATGCTCCCTGGACAACAATTAAAGTCAAGGGTCGACATTTACCTTGGATAAAAGGAGATCTTATACACTTATTCAAACAAAGAGACAAGGCTTGGAAAAAATACCGTGTAACAAATCATTCTTCTGACTGGAATGCTTATAAAGAGCTGAGGAATAAATGTAAAACCAATACTAGAAATGCTAAGGCAAATTATTACAAAGACTGTCTGTCAACTGATTTTAAGAACCCAAAGCAATTTTGGAAGAGAATCAATAGTATAACCAATAAACCCACAAAAAATCCTACTACTCGTATCAGAATAAACAATGAAACTGTCAGTGAACCATCATTAATTGCAGAGGCATTTAGCCAACACTTCTCTACAATTGGTAGCTCCCTGTCTGGTTATTCTCACTCTGACTTTACCCCGACTCAGAACAGATGTGGCAGTTCCTTTTCCTTCAGAACTATCACACCAACTGATGTCCAACAGGTCACTGATGGTCTAAGCTCTGGATGCAGTGCTGGTCCAGATGGTCTGGAGATTAAGTTCTTTAAACTTGCCTCTCATATTTTATCATTTCCTCTGGCTGATTTATTTAATTCATCTCTTGCAACTGGTAAAACTCCCTCTTCCTGGAAATGTGCCAGAGTAACCCCTCTCCATTAAGGGGGTGACCCCACGGACATCAATAATTATAGACCTATCTCAATTATTAATAGCATTGCAAAAATATTTGAAAAACTCATCTTTAATCAATTATCTAAATATCTTAATGATCACAACTTATTATCAACACACCAATCTGGTTTTAGACCAAACCACTCGACCACCACTGCTCTCCTAAAATCCACCAATGACATACAGTCAGCATCTGACAGCAATATGTCTACAGGTGCTATATTTATTGACCTTGCTAAGCATTTGACATGGTTGATCACTATCTTCTTTTAGATAAACTACATGCTATTGGTTTCTCTACTGACTCTTTGTTGTTTTCAACTCTTTTCTTCATTATAGAAGTCAATGTGGTTTTTTTCAGGGCAGCCAGTCAGACTTCAAGATTATTGATAAAGGTGTGCCACAAGGTTCATCTTTAGGTCCTCTATTATTCTCCATCTTCATCAATGACCTCTCACCAGTCTGTTCTGACTGTCAAATTCATTTATATGCAGATGACACTGTAATATACTCCTCCAGTTCGGACATTTCACAAATTCAATACTCAATACAATCTGATTTTAATCTAGTCCAAAAATGGTTCTCTGTCAATAAACTTCTTCTGAATAAGAAAAAATCACATTTTATGTTGTTCTGCACTCGACCAGATTCTTTGCCCTTAACAAAAAACTGGCATATTAATTTCCTGGATGGAACAGCATTAGAAAAAGTAGATGAATTTAAATATTTGGGCCTTTGGCTAGATTCCCAGTTATCTTTCAAACCTTATATCAACTCAATTTCTAAGAAAATATATGGTCGTCTAAAATCACTTTATCGTTCTGTTGAATGTTTTTCACTGCAAGTCCGGAGAAGAATCGTGACACAATTGGTGCTGCCAATCCTTGATTATGCTGATGTTATCTATGGAAACACCTCAGAGACAAATCTTCGACCTCTCACTATCTTATTCAACAGTCTCTGTAGATTTGTTCTGAGGTGTCCATATAGGACCCATCACTGCCTAATGTATGAGTCCTTGAATTGGCTGGCTCCCAAGTCCAGAAGGACATTTCATTCATTACTTTTAAATGTATCTATTTTAATTTTCCTCCGTACTTGAAACAATTTCTAATCCCTTTCAGTTCACAGTATAGCCTAAGGCATACTGATCATCTATTTTTCCTCACACCAAGAATCAGGAAAGAAATTGGTCGCCGTGCATTTAAATTTAACGCTCCATCAGACTGGAATAACCTACCTCGCTCACTTAGATCTATCACCTCTTTTCATATCTTTAAATCATCTCTACATACTCATTGTCAAACATCCTGCTCTTGCTTTTGATTTTCTTTCTCTGTTGGACTTAGTTGGTCTGGACCTGCTCTCCTCTTGCTTGCGCTCGTGTATCTACATGTATGTACTGTTCTGTACCTTGTGCCTTAATGTTGCGTACACTATGTGTGTAAGTCCTGTATAGTGTGTATGCATATATATATGCAGAGGTTTTCCTTTCATTTTTCTTTTTTTATTATTATTATTATTATTATATATGTATTTTTTCTCTTCAGATTGTTTCTGATTGTGTAATACTGGCTGGTTGGTGGGTGGCTAGGCTTGGGGGAGCATTAAGTGTGAGTGATTGTGAGTGTGTGTGTGTTTGTGGTGTGGGTGTCTCTGTGTTTAAATGTTTGGTATTATGTTTTGGATTTACCTTTTATTTTGATTTTGTATTATGATGATTCATTTATGTTTTGTAAGGACCCCCTTGAAAATGAGATGCTGCATCTTAAGGGGCTATCCTTGAAATAAATGACAAATTGCAAATTTACACATTAATGCTGTCTCTCACCTCCAGGGCCTTGAGGAAGATGCTGCGCCACCGCGTCTTCATCATGCCAGTCGCCCTTTCCACCGCACACCGTGCTTGCTGGTTGTATCGTACATGAACAGGGTTTTGCACCGGCTCCCTGAATGGGGTCATCAAGCTGATTGGTGCAGCCAGGCAGGGATACCCCCATCCCCAACAATACACCAGCCATGAGGGGGGTAGAGTTGGTGTACGTACAGAGAACTCCACCGCAGGACCCTGCATCGTGGACAGAGCCTGGAAGTCCTGTGAACAAGGGTGATGTATTGTGAATATGTCATTGTACTTGACATGGTACAGGACACATTATGTTGAAAATGCCCGTCTCAAACACTTCTGAAATGTGACATCACAAATTCAATTGTGATTATACAACATCTTTTAAAGTAATTACAATGTTTACAATCATGAGATAAGTAGAAATTCACACATGAACATAATGACGTTGCAGTTGTTGGGTGACAAATACAAATCACAGTAAGTGTGAGTCCTGGTCCACATTCACTTTCATTGTATGTGAGATGACTGCAACACCCTTTTCCTGAGAAACTCAAAAAGTTAACCCAACCTTCCAGAGGTATTAATGTCAGTAACTGATGACTGAATTATTTATTAGATCAACAATCCCTTAAGCAGTGGAAGCTGTACTAATACATTTCTGACTTTCATTTCTACCTGTATATGTATTAAGGAAGCGGCCTTTGTGATCACACACCACCAGCAGCTGAATGGAAGAGCTTCCTGTTGAACAACACAAAATGGAATTGATAACCACTCACATTGATATGGGATTAAAAACAAGTTTATATGAAGTGGTATTTTGTATGCAGGTTACCTGTTAAGGTAGTCTTCTTTGTTTGCTGCAGGTGGCTTGATTCTAATGTGTGTCCCATCAATGCTGCCAGCCGCTCTGCAGAAGGCATGAGAGCCAGCCAGGTGGGCAAAGCCTTCCCCTATTCCCTCTAGCTCATCAGCAGCAGGGAGATGAACCACCCTCTTCATGATGCTGATGATACTTCCAGCGACTCGATGAACAACATCATGAACCGTGGTGATGGGGACATCAAAGGCTCCTGACACCACCCGATACGAGGTGGCACTGGCCAGCCAGTATAAATATATCCCCACTTCGAGGTCTTTGCTCCAGCCATGGTCCTTGGTGTATCCCAGACACTCCACCAAGGCCTTCACTGTCTGCCTTGACAGACTGAAGTCTTTCTTTAGTTCTCCATCTCCCAGGTAGAGGCGGACAGTAGCGCTGTGGCCGTTCAATTAGAGGTATTGTCCTCACAGTCCACGCTGAGTAGGGACAGGATGTTTCAGGTGTCTGAACTTGTGTTTCCAAAGTGAAAAGTGTTTTATCATTCATGAAGTGTTTTTTGGTTACTGATATAATACTGTTGTCAGTTTGCTGTGAAATTCACTGTTTGAATTTAATTCAATGTTAAGAAATGAAGTGGTTACTAATAAACATGTCACACAATAGTATTTATTGACTTATCTGAGTGTATATACCTTCAATATTTGAGGTGAGGAGCTTACATTAACTTCCTTACATAATCCCAGTTTACCCTTACAAATATTGAATGTGTCCTATTTACATGGTCTTCATTTTGTAATAGGATAGCCAGAATGTTTCTCCTGTTGGCAGCTTGTCTCCTTCATGCCACATTGTGTGCATGAACCAATGACAAAAATGACATATTGTGATATTTATGTGTCTTACCACCTCAGATGTTCCTGCTTTTCTGACTGTACGATGCATGTGCCACATGTGGACAAGCTGCTGCAGTTACAGGGTCCTGTGCTGGCTCTCTTGTTACATATTATTCATAGCTGTGTAAAAATTAAACCTGAATGCTTAAAAAGTATACTACAATGTTAATAGTATATTTCATAATGTAATGAAATAAATTACTACTAATATTAGCATGCTAATCATATTTCAACCACAGGTGTTATGTATAAATGACAGATGACAGATTGTTGACTGTTTTCTTTTAATTATGTTAATTTTTTTTTTTACATGGTCGATAATCAAAGTCAGAGTAAAACACACAAACAAACTACCAATGAACAAGTTGATGAAAAGGCACCCAGTTTGATTAAAGCAGAATTACAAGAATGATGGAACGCAGCCTTCGCCAGATGAATGAGATCAGAACTCAAGAATGAAACATTACCAAGAAAACACACTAGAACAAAGAAACACAGGTATAGGAAATACAAAATAAAAACACTAGAAACTAAGCTAGGAGACAAACTGAAAATACAAACTACATAAGACCAAATCATGACAATACGTTGTTTTTAAGAGAGAGCCTCGTAGTTTAATTATTTCAAACTGATTGTATTTAATGAATTCATGTTTAAAATAACTTCAACAAAACATAAACTGAGAAGAAGACGAGCTTTTTATGGCTCATTAATTATTCATCATTAATGGATCATTGATTGTTAAGGTGTTCAAATATCGCTTAAGAAAAATGAGTGAAATTTGATTCTAATCATCAAGATGTTTTTTTAAATCTACAGTCACAGAGATTCAGTGGTTAAGTCCTCAGTGGGAGTTCTTCTCTCAGTTCTGATGCATGCAAACTGTTTCTCAGTGAAAGTGTGTGTTGGTGTCAGACTCACTCTGATCCTCTGCAGCCTCTTCTTCACTCAGAGAACAGGGACAGACTCTACCCCCCCACAGTGTCCCAGCTGTGAGTCCCTGAGTTACACCAAACAGATCTGAGCTCTGTCATAAAGACAACCAGAGACATCAGGACGACACAGTCACAGAGATCTTCTCTGGTAACATCTTCAGTGGGAGTTCATCAAAAGTGTAAATGTATGGAAACATCCTCTCAGTGAAAGTGTGTGTGTGTGTGTGTATGTGTGTGTTAGTATCAGGATCAGAGAAGGACAGCTCTCCTCTGTTACAGTCCAGATTCACTCTGATCCTCTGAGGATTCTTCTTCACTGAGAGATCAGTGTCTGGATGTGGTGGGGTGTGTGCTCTGTATTTACCATCATAGAACCATATTGACCATAATCCAGACTCTTTGTCTCCCTTCCTCTGTCCAGACTCTGCTAACACACCCAGGTCCCAGGATGTACTGTCTCCAACCTGGACGTCCCAGCTGTGAGTCCCTGAGTTAAAGCCCTCAGAGCCCAGGACAGAGCAGTAAGTATCAAACCTCTCTGGATTATCAGGAAGCTGCTGTCTCTCTCCTTGTGTCCCACAGGTCAGATCTTCAGACAGGATGAAGACTGGATGAGCAGTGTTTGGGTCCAGAATGACCGGACTGTAGGAGACCATGTCCTTCATCTTGTTCCAGATGTTGAAGCTCAGGTTGCCCAGGTGTTTGGCCTGGTCTATCAGAGCTCCTGAGGGCAGCTGTGGATCCTCCAGCAGGGGGCGCTGCTGGACTCTTTCCACTGCAGCCTTGTAGTTTTTCAGGAATGAGACGTCTTCAGCTCTCAGCTCGTCCTCTGTGTCTCTGACTGTGTGTGAAAGAGCTGCTATCTCTCTGCTCAGAGCCTCCATCTCCTCCTTCATCCTCTGACTCTTCTGCTCCTCTTCCTCCCTCAGTGCACACAGCCTGGCCTCCTCTTCCTCTTCTAGAAACTGGTGAAGCTTCTTAAACTGCTCCTTAATCTGCCTCTCTGTGTGTCGGGCCTGGACCTGAATGTGTTCTGCTGTTTGATCAAACTTCACTTTAACTTCTTTAAAAACATTTAACTTCTTCTTTACCGGCTCCAGAGTTTCCTGAAGTTTCTTCTTGTGTTGTCCAGCAGCTTCATCGATGGGTCTGATTGTGTGTTTGCTGTGTTTTTCTGAAGTAATGCAGACGAGACACACCGGCTCCTGATGGTCCAGACAGAAGAGTTTGAGTTTCTCAGAGTGCAGACTGCAGAGATCCTCTGAAGCTCTCTGATCTCTCTCCTGCACAAAACTCTCACACAGGTTCTTTAAAGCAAAGTTAGGAGGTAAGAAATCCTTTGACTGTCTCCTCTTACAAACTGGACACTCCTTGTTCTTCTCCTTCCAGCAGTTCTTCACACACTCTCTACAGAAGCTGTGACAGCAGGACAGGATGACTGGATCTTTAAAGATGTCGAGGCAGACCGGACAGCTAAGATCTTTCTTTAACTTGGACGCCATTTTATCTCAAACTGAAGACGAGGAGACGAACAGCTGGGAGTCACTCCCTGTCACTCAAAGTTCCTTTAATCTGTATTCTTTGTTCTTTTTTTACCTCTTATCCGGTTTGTGGATTCAGTTTCAGGTAAAAGTCCAGATTAGTGAGGTTACGTTTGACACCGAGGCTTTGAAGCGTGTGTCGAGTAGGAGGCGCATTTCTTTCTTTCCTCACTTCGAGTCTACGTCATTGATCTGTTTGTGTTCAATGGGGAAGAGGAAGTGAAACCCACTTGTCATGTCTCCTCGTGAGTTTGCGTTAGTTGGTTGTTGGGAGTTGTAGTTTTGGTTCTCTTTTTTTGGAGAAATGGAGCCTGTGAGAAAGAGGAAAACGTCTCCTGTTCGGGAGCATTTTGAGTTATAATCTCCCAATAAAGTAAACGTTAAAACCAGGCGCGGAGCCTGTGGCTCATTGCAGAGGGGGGGGGGGGACCAATAGTGGGCCCATAAACTGTCTATAGGCTATATAGCATATGCTGTAGCCTATATAGTAATATAGTATATCATTTATGGTATAATATCGGCTGTATGGAGATACAAGACGGGGCGGGACGAAGAGAAATGCCGCTGCAGATTACAAAGGGTGTTATTACAGTGACAGGGACTTATCAGTGAGTGACCTGCTGATGTTTAAACAGAACAAGTGCTGATATGTCTGTGCGCATATTCCACCGATTAAACAAATAAAGCAGACTTCATTAACCGGACGGGAAACCAAAGATAGAAGGCAACTACAGTTTAACATTCAGGGAAGTTGGACGCTCACCTATGGAGGACTAAAAGTGCCAAAATGAAATATATAAATATATAATTAATGAAATCATTAAATGTGTCATCAATTATTTAATATTGGAAATAAATCAACAAATATAGAAATAAATATATAATTATTTAATTAATTAAATGCATGTGTTATTAAATAATTAAATAATTATTTAAATGTGTCATTAATTATTTAAAATTGGTAATAAATAAATAAATAAATAATTTATGAAACACATCATTAATTAATGAAATGTTTAATTAATTATTTAAAATGTTAATTCATTTAATGTAAAACCACATTTAATTATTTCACTATTTACTTTATCATTTCATGGTCCCTACACCAGCAGTGCATCATGAAATCATTTCATCTGTCACTGCTGCTCGTCAAAGTTTCTAACATCTGATTGGTTACTCAGCAAAGCAAGTCATGACAGATCGATCCCAGATAATGGATTGAAGCAGTGAATGCACTCCGATACGTTAGGTGACAGTGTTCATCCGTATATTCGTTTCGGTACGCTCTTCATTTGTCGCCGAAAAAATAGTTGCTGATGATACAAGTGAAGACGGATCAATCAGCTCACCATTGGTGCAAAGTGTTAGTGCAGGATGTCCAAAAGCTCTCCGGAGCACAGGTACAGCAGATACCTGTCGCTACACCACGTACACCTGTTCAAGGTAGGTAAGGATAGCCAGATGTGCTTCTAAACGAAGCTAGCTAGTCGGCAGAATGGTGTTAGCATGTCAGCAGCCCTGAAGTTGGACTTTTATCACTTCTTTCTTTTTAGTTGTTGTTTGCTTTCTTTATTACATTTATCAGGACTTAAGGATGTTTTAGCTGAGTGGCGATCATGGGAGCTGTAACATTTTCTCTGTGTTGCAGCCAAAGTAGCTGTTTGCTCCATACAACAACAACAACAACAACAACAACAACAACAACAACAACAACAACAACAACAAGGCTGATAAAGTTCCAAGCATTCAGCTTAAAGCAGACCTTCTTGCTTCAGGACTTGGAGAACAAAGGTGATCTTTTCAGGTGCGTCTGAAACAAGAACTTTGACAAAGCACTGAGTCCTGACATTAGTAGGAGTTGTATTTTTAATTTCATTTTATCGCCATTTGTGTTCACCTATTTTACATATTAGACTCAAACTTTAATGACGTGATTTTCTTGGTGTGTATTTGTTATCACAGCTTAGCTTTTGGTATTTGAGTTAATGTGCATTATGTATATTTACAGGAAATGACAACGATCCCATGGTTGTAACAAACAAACTGATGGAGGTGTTTCCAAAGCTGCAAGAAGGGGGAGGCTTTGAGTTTCTAAAAATTGCAGGATCTACTCGCAGTCGAAATCTTGGACTTCTTCAATGTCCCAGCACAGGATACACCCTTACCTATCTAAAAGATCCATCTCCAACAATTGGACAGGCTACAATTGACATACGCCCACTTCAACAGGACCTACCCATTGATTCAGTATGGAAATTTACACTGTCACCATTTGATACATAGTTCAAATAAATTGCACTGTGGAGTTTTAATCAATACTTAACAGATTTGTTGTTCTTAGGAAAGCTCGGGACATGCCTCTGGTCCAGAAGGAGGTTCCCTTCTCTGAAATGAAACTGCACCGAGCTAACTGGGATGGCTATGCACTTGTTAAAGATATATAAGAATTACATATTCATTTTTCAATAAGAAATGTCTTTTTAGTTTTTGTGCACACAGATGAGAGGAAATGACTATAACATTTTCTGAACTTCAAGGACCCCCATGCAGGAAACACATAGAGAAGGAGAGGGAGACCGTGGTGAGGAGAATGATAGAGAGCCACCCACTGACAGGGACAGCGTTCCAGTGAGGCCTGAAACATCTGTAGAGAGTGAAGTAGAACCAGTAGTGATTGAAAGTGAGAAGATTGATCTTAAAGAACTTGACAATGCTTTGTGTCATCACAGTAGGAATGCTATAATATTGTGCATGATTAGAACTCAGTCAATAGAAGAATAACACCTTTTAACCATAATAAATAACGACTAGAAGACATGCCATTATCACTGCTGTTTTATAGAACCTTAGAAACACTTCCTCATACAGTTCACAGACTCCACATCTAAGTGAAGCTTGGTTGACTTCAAACAGCAAATAAGCATCATTCTGATGAAAGTCAAGTAGAAATGGACTTTCCTAGTATCTATTAAAAGGCTGTTGGATTCTGTCACATTTTTCAGGTGTTCCTCCTTTTCTGTTGATTGGGAGTTTATCTGCATTTAACATGCAAAGTAGTTACATTTATTTTTCTTCTTGTCTAGACTGGAAGATTATTAAAGAACCAACTCTGGCTGCCCAAGTTTTCAAAGATAATCTACTAAGTGAACATGCAACCGGGAAGCCTCTTAAACTGAAACTGGATGTAAGGGAGCGTGAGGAGGACAGGGAACGGGCACTTCTCTCATTCTATAAACAGCAACAGGAATGGGCATGTCCACTTCATTGTACCCTTGATGGTTAGTAGAATAGAGTTCATAATATAAATATATCCTGTTACATTAATATCAATTCTATGTCTTATATGGAATGGTATTAGTGGTTTACTGGTCCCATCAGGTCATTTGGCTGATATTAATCATTATATGATAATCTGCATTGGCTGTTCATGCTGTCTGCATAACAGTTCATGTGTTTGTCCTTCCTTCCTAAAACTTGTCAAGCACCTATAGCCTTGTTACAGCTTGTTTCTAGTGTGTTATTAACAGTATACAGTATTCTTTAAAAAAAAAAAGTTTTATAGGTGATGCTGCTGTTGGACAGGGAGTGATGCGGTACTTTCTGACAACAATAATATCCAAACTCCAGTTTGGATTCAGAATGAATCTTGGTAAATGTGCTACTATTCAGGTTAATGTCATGCATTTTAAAAGTTAATTGTTTGATTTGAAGCCCTGCTCTGTTGGTACTTACAGGAGGAGTGGGCCAAACTCTGCTATTTGAAGGTGAGCCTGACCATCTCGTTCCAGCTGCATCAGAGGTGCTTATTGAGAGCAACCTCTTCCGGGTTGCAGGAAGGATGATAGCCCACTCCTTTTTGCATGATGGCCCCCATGTCACCGGATTAAGTCCTGCTGTTATTCATGTACTGTTCAATGGGGACCCTGAAATGGCAACAATTGTTGTCGAGGACTGTCCTGATCTGCACATCAGGAGTATTATAACAATGGTATGTAACACACAAACAAAAAAACCTTTGCCTTGCAAAATTCCTGGACAGGTGTAATACCTTTTATGATCCAAACTGTAGCTTGAACTTGAAGAACTTACTCAGGAACAGAAGGACACAGTGTCAGATCTTTCCCTGTCTTGGGATCTCCCAGCAGTCACTAAAACGAATCAGAGGTGGCTACATAACAAACTTCTAGTACACGCGGTGAGTTTCTCCTGCTGATTTGGTGAATTCTCCTTCTGAAATTGAACTCATCCCCCATTTATCCATCAATTATGTTTCAAGCTAAGCAATTCTATCACGTCTGCATTTCTTTTGGACATCTGTATTTCAATCACAAACTAATTGGAACTGCAGGCAGGATTATTACAGAACCTAAACACTCTTTAACTTGTAATCTAGGCAGGGAGTGGTTTGGTGTTGCAATATGAAAGGATATAATTGGGGAAAAATACATCTTAACCCTGTAAAGCCTGACACATGAAAAAATAACCAGGAAATTCTATTCTTTTGGAATTGAGATGTTTATTAAACCCTTAAACAAAATCCCCCCAAATGTTTTTCTCATATCATGTTGTTTATGATATTTTGTTTGTAGCACATTTGATACATCGGGCGTTTTTGGCAATTTTTTGCACACATTTCAGGAAGCTTTTCTCGTTGTTTTTTTTAACATAACACTTTTTACAGTAGACATGTGAGAAGTGATTGCCAGTGCAGTGATTGCATCTCTGTCGGGTTTCCCATGTTGGAAAATGATCAATGCCATCCCTTCTCACATCAAGAGGCACACTGCAGCTTGGTCTTTTACGGGGTGGTGTTGGAGTCTCTTCTGGAGAGGATAGTGGTCTGCCACACCTGATTTTGGCCTTTCCTGCCAACCAAAGCCTGAAACCTTCACAGAGGCACGGGTTTCTTCTTGGGGTTTAGCTTCTTCTGGTCTCTTCTGTAGAGGTTCCACGCATTGATGACTGCCACTCTATCAGTGTGCCACCAGATGTACATGTACCATCTTCGGGATCTGAAGCTGAACTTGTAAAGTGCAGACAGCATATCAAGGAGATCAACACCTCCCATGAACTTGTTATATGTTTCAACAATGGCTGGTCTGGGAACCATTATGTGAGTTTTGGATTTGCGATCCCAGCGTTTCACATTTCCCACAGGTTCAGTGCCAACAAAAGAGGAAATCAGGTTCACTGCTTTGTTGTCGTACCATCTTACAACGATGTTGTTTTCCTGGTTCACTCTGAAGTCCATTGACCCTCTTCCATTTGTCTTCAATTCTTTTTCATCCATCATGGTGCAGTGTTTCATCCTGTTCATCCGGATCGTGCCAACGTAGTGGATTCCTCTTTCTTTTAGGTGTTGCACCAGGGGAACTGATGTGAAGTAGTTGTCTGCAAAGACCTTGTGATTTTTTCCTGCTGGAAGTGTTGATGTCATTTTCAGCACAACTTCTCCTGTAACACCTACTTCAGACTTTTCTCTGTCTGGATTTTCTGCACCTTGACAAATATCAAAGTCATAAAGAAAGCCACTTTGTCCAGCACGTCCCCACATTTTGAAACCCCATTTGTGAGGTTTTGCAGGCATGTAGACACGTAGATGAGATTTTCCCTTAAATGGCACCATGATTTCATCAACTGCATGGCTTTCTTCAGGAGGTATGTAGAGAAACTGTTCTCGCAGTTTTTGTAACCATGGCCTGAGCTTCCACAGTTTATCTTTCTTTGCATCATCAGACACACTGAGGTTGTCCTGAAAGTGAATCACTGTCAGCAATTTCAGAAACCGATCTCGAGACATCACATGACAAACTGCAGGGAGCCTTGTCTCCATCTCCCAATAGGCTCTCACAGAGGACATCTGTACTAACCCCATATGAATGTACATGCCTAGAACCTGCTCTATTTCCTTGGCAGTTGTGTTTACTGACTTGCCCTCTTTTTGTACACTGTACAGGTTTGTTTGTTCTGCAGTTTCCTCTAGCATTTCATCAGTGACAAACTGTTTGAAATACATGTATGGTGTCCAGTCACACCTGTCTTCTGTGCCTTCCTCAACACTTGCAATGAAATCGATAGATGGAGCTTGATAATTTATTTTTCTCCATCTGTATTCTTTCCTTTGTGCATTGGCCTTCACTGACTCCTTTCTGATTGTGTCCTGTGTTGTTGTTGGGATCTCAACGTCTGTGCTTGTCTGGGCTACACTTTCCTCTTGATGGTCTTCCTCATCACTGCTATCTGAACTTCCATCATCATGCATGGCCTGAGGAGTCCATTCTTCCTCATCCTCCTCATCATCTTCCCCTAACTGCTCTATGTCACTTGAATTGCCATCCATTATCATGTTGATGACATTTTCAATGTACGTTTGTTTTCTCACTTCTTCCTCTATTCTTTTTGACATCTAAAAATACACACATAACAAATTGGTCAATATAGCGTAGCGATTATGATTTCAGAGGAATTGTTATTGTGAAAATACCCAAAATGTATTTTAAAATGGCATTTCAGTCATTAATTAGATTTATTAAATCATTAAAATAGTGTGTGTTTGTATATTGGTAGGCATGATGTAGATTACATTACAAAAATTTAGAATGACCGTTCAAGGATAAAGCACCTTATATACCTGCAGTATCAAATGTGATACACACATTTTTAACACGATTTAACTGTAATATGAATAATGAATTATTAAGTAATGATGCATTGTTTTAATACAGAATATACTCCTATTAAAGAATGAGTAACAATATAAATGTTATTCTTACTGTAACTTCTTGAAAATTAGCAAAGATTTTCCTGCTGAAAGTGTGTGGATGCTAGCATGATGGTGGCCATTTTTTTAAAAGGTCAAAAAAAGCCCTTCCACTGCCTGCAGTAGAGTGCAAATCCTCTAGGGGGCAGAATACATGTATCAGGTCATACACAACAGGTTTTAAAGGAAAGTTTTGATCATGTTGATAAGACAGAGGTCTCAGAAACTTGCGTAGCAAATATGATACAAATGGTTTTATAGGGTTGTTAAGCACTGCATTAGAGTTTTATAAACACTTTCTACTGTGCTGACTTTTGTAGAATTTTAATATTTGGTCAGTAATATGGGTTTGGCCTTTCTTGTAGGTCATCGGGAGGACCATGCGCCAAATTAAACAGTTGAGAAAGGGATTGAAAGATGTGATGCTATGGCCCCTGCTGACATCAAGGCCAGATGTTGTCCCACTTCTTTTTCTGAAAATGGCAGGAATGCAGTTTGTACCCCAGGTGATTTAGTACATCCAACTTATTAACAATACTTAAAATATTAATAAATGTGTGTGCAAATCTTATTGTCTAATTTACTGAGCTGGATATTTTCTCAATTACCAAGACTGTAATCTATATTCCTTTTCATCAGTGCTGAATTATAAATTATCCTAGACACCAAAATACTTTTCAAACCTTTTTTTTTCCAGATGTTCCTAGACAAAATCACATGGCCTGTGGAGGACAGTGATGATGAAGAACTTGACATTGAGTGCAAGTGCCGCATCACTGGTTTTCTACGGATGTTCATTGAAACAGGTATAGCTATCTTATTTTGCAATTTATTTTCATGTTTACCAATGTCTCTATGTCCCATAAACATCTCACTTAACACTGTAGAATATATGAAATGCATAGGGATTTGAACAGTTACAGTGCACTGTGTTCTTAATCCACTTTATGACCTTTTAGCTTCATCAGATACTCTGGCTCAGTTGCTGAAGTTCTGGGTCGGCTGGGAAATGCTCCCTCCAGAACTCAAAGTGGAGTTTTCCGGGGGAACCTTCCCATCATCCTCCACATGCTTTGAAACACTGAAGCTGCCAGCTCATTACAACACCTACAAAGACTTTGAGGAAGCACTTGTTGCTGCCATAGACAGTGCACACACTGGATTTGCTCTTGTTTAAGTATTTTCAGGCAATGATGTTGCTGTGCTTTTATTCAGTAGAAAAAGGTCAATTTGAGTGAAGTGAGTTCAGTGTTTTTCTAACATTTCAAATACAGTGCAGTATTTTCTTTCCCTGAAAATGACACTGCTTTGTTGTTGCTCTTCTGTCAACTGTTTGATACTTCAGTGTGCATCACCTTGCTGTCCTTGCCTGTTGTCATTGGCTACATGAGGTTGTTGAAATATCTCTTGATGCTAGAAAAATTGGTTTTATTTGCATTAAAACAGCATATTATTATTTCAGATTTTTATTGACAAATCAAGTTAACTAATTCATGAGTGACATTTGCACAATAAATAAAATAAAAGGCCTGCTTAAGATATCAGTCTCCAATGATTCTTGACAAAACTTGCACTGTCTCCAAATATGATCCAATTGCATCATTTAAAGAAACTCCTGAAACTGGCAAAATGGCAACCTCTACATCTGAGAGCTCACGGGCCATCTGAATCTCAGGAACTGACACAGTGTCTCCATGCTGATTGTGAGGCCCATTCCAGTCGATCCCATAGTCTTCATAAACCTGAACAGAGGATAACCTTGATTGACATATTGTTTAAACTACTATGACATGTCATCACACAAGATTCATGAGATTGATCATTGGTCCTTATGTTGGTGACAAATTAAGTTTTAGGCACTTTGCTGCTCAGATGTTGTTCTGTCAGAGCTCAGGAGACAGAAGAGATTCTCATGTTTCATTCAAAAACAAGAACAAAGTGATAACAGAAACCCTTTTCTTCAAATATAGTGGGTCCAATTATCATCTGTCTGAAATGTTTCTTCTAAGAAATTTGAGGAAAAATAAATCTGCTAAACATCAGTGACAAACACCTGTATCTCCTGACCAACAAAATATGAATATATTTTCAAAAGGTTTCAATAATAGTGTAAAACTACTATCTTTTTTTAAACCTCTGCAGGATCCTCCATGGGGCCTTGCTCTCTGTATCTTCTCCAGAGTTCATTAGGTGATTGATTCCTTTCAGTTCTAAGTCCATGAAAGTTCCAAGCATCTCTGAAGGAGCTGAGGGTTCTCTGAATTTGGGGAAGGAAGATCCGGTGCAGGGCATAAAGATGGACTTGGTTGTCTGGATTGAGTGTTCCCTGATCTTCCAATGAAGTGAAGATCTGATAGAAGAGGTCTAGGGCATGCTCATAAACATCTCTCCACATCCTCTCTATTCTGCAATTAGAATGCAATTGACAAATTGTTAATTAATATATAATCTCAAGCTTTAAAATACATTGAGCTGCTATGGTTTGTACAAGCAGTGGTGGACAGTAACGGAGTACATTTACTTGACTATTTGTTTTTTTGGAAACTTGTGACTTTCACTCCACTACAAGATAAATATTGTGCTTTCGACTCCACTACATTTCTAGGAAGCTCGTCGTTACTGGTTCCTTTTAGGCTCAGCATAGCTTTGTAGTCAGCTGTTGGTGTTTTTCTTTTCTAAAATGCAATTGGCCTCATGCTGTGCTCCTCATAGAAGGGAACCAATCACAGTCACCGCTCACACATGGGATGGATTTGGAAATACGTCATCAACGCTCAGTGTAGCAAGCTCTCCCGCCTTCATTCAAACAAAACTCGGCAATGGAGATGGCAGGAGAAGCTGAGGAAAGAGACTAAATGTGCACCATCTTTTAGGGATTTCCATCACTTTCCACAGACATGGAAAAATGCAGGTTACAGATTTTATTAAGGCAAGGGTTATGTTGCCATGTAGCCAAGTGGTTCAACTGGATGATGAGTTCATGAAAGCAGAGTTGCAGTTTTGTTCGCAGTAATGGACTGAACAGTAAACTTTGCAACTCCCCCCACAGTGAATGTACGGGGAGAAAAAAAAAGGGCCCTCCTGTTTTTTTTTGGGTGGGGATGTTTAAATAAAAAAATTAAATGACAATAGCTGTCCTTAATTGTTTTTGATTGCATTTTTATACGCTGAAGTTTTTACAGGTGTTTCTATAGACTTGTAAGTCAATACATCATTAGGTGGTTTCAGAGAGTTACAAGGTTCTGTGTAAGCACTGAGAAAACAATACAGCAATGCACTGATATTAGAAAATGTACTTTGTACTTTTGAATACTCAAGTATTTTTAAAAGTAAGTTACTTTAGTACTTTAACTTGACTAAAATCTTGACCGAGCAAACTTTTACTTGTAGTTGAGTAAGATTTGGACCACGAGTATCAATACTTTGACTCAAGTACTGGAGTTGAGTACTTTGTCCACCACTGTGTACAAGTAGTCACCAAACAGATATATTTGACCTACCGCTGATTGTGTACACTTCTGTCTGTGATGTGAGAGTTTCCTTGTTGGTACCTTCTGCTCCTGATCATGAATTCTGCTACGTCTGAATTCTCTCTTCCTTTATCAGACCGTACCCTTGACGGCAGCCCGTACTGCTTGAACGGCATTGATAAAGCTCTGTAGGACAGTGCTAGCCCTGTTATTGCCAGCCACATTCAGGTAGACCACCAGTCGACTGAATCCGTCCACCCCCACCATGGACAACAAATCTCCACCTGTCAGACAGTTTTGAACAACAAAAAAGCTTTAATGTGATCATTTCTTTGGGACATCTATAGAAAGTTGCATTGTTTATCAACTAATATCACTGATACCTTATAAGCTTGTGGTGACCATCTATGTGCCATAAAGAGTTTGGGCCAGGAACAGAATACTGCCGTCGTCTTGTTACATGCAGCCGTAGACGTCTCATGTACACTCCCTCAGCATCCACTCTGTGCAAAGACTCTCAGTCTTGAGACTTTAGAGCAGAAAATAATCATAGACTCATTTGCTATTTATTTAAAAAAAACACTTAAAAATCTAACTGAGAAATACTGGAAAAAAAATACCAGAGTTTCAAATATTTAGAAGTATTTTGATAGTGTTAGGGTGTTAATAAATAAATAATAATAAATGGCAACACCATGGATCATCAGCAACATTTAGCTCCTGGATAAAAAAATAAATTCAGGTCATCAAAATGTTCACGCCTTGGATACCACATGTTTTAAAAACGACACAACCTCGATTAACTTCATGTTTGATATCGAATGTTTGAATTTGTAAATCCAGTACAAAACCACCACAGTCTCAAAAATGACCAGAGTTCACCTTATCTATCATCAACATGATATATAAAACTTCATAATAACAGGATACAAATCTGGATTTACCCCTGGAAATGAGTTTTCAGATATATCAGCCGCTACGTTGCAAAAGAATACACACATACATGAGCCTTACCTTAACAATATATATTCTCATTGGACCTTGCGCCTAGTTCATGGTTATTTATATTTATTCATATTGGGGCTCGGATCATACTCACTTGGAACACGCACAGCCTCTAGCATTCAAATGTCCACGCATTAGCTTGTAGCCGGTGTTTGGACACTTCTGTGGACTTCGCTTACAATACGGTACAACTCCTCATCAGCAACAGGTGTAGAGATCTGTCTTTCTGAGCAGACCAACAAACTACATGTTACATTTCACTTAACATGAAGGACTCCCTCTCTCTCTCTCTCTCTCTCTCTCTCTCTCTCTCTCTCTCTCTGTCTCTCTCTCTGTCTCTCCCTCTCTTTCTCTATCTCTCTCTCTCTCTCTCTCTCTCTCTCTCCCTCTCTCTCTCTCTCTCTCCCTCTCTCTCTCCCTCTCTCTCTCTCTCTCTCTCTCTCTCTCTCTCTCTCTCTCTCCCTCTCTCTCTCCTCTCTCTCTCTCTCTCTCTCTCTCTCTCTCTCCCTCTCTCTCTGTCTCTCTCTCTCTCTCTCTCTCTCTCTCTCTCTCTCTCTCTCTCTCTCCCTCTCTCTCTCTCTCTCCTCTCCCTCTGTCTCTGTCTCTCTCTCTCCCTCTCTCTCTCGTCTCTCTCTCTCTCTCTCTCTCTCTCTCTCCCTCTCTCTCTCTCTCTCTCTCTCTGTCTCTCTCTCTCTCTCTCTCTCTCTCTGTCTCTGTCATCTGTCTCTCTCTCTCTCCCTCTCTCTCTCTCTCCCTCTCCCTCTCCCTCTCTCTCTCTCTCTCTCTCTCTTTCTCTCTCTCTGTCTCTGTCTCTCCCTCTCTCTCTCTCTCTCTCTCTTCTGTCTCAAGTCTCTCCTCTCTCTCTCTCTTCTCTCTCTCTCTCTCTTCTCCTCTCTCTCTCTCATCTCTCTCTCTCTCTCTCTCTGTCTCTCTCTCTCTCTCTCTCTCTGTCTCTGTCTCTGTCTCT